>NW_027118557.1:0-114355 GCF_036417845.1 Apteryx mantelli | reverse complement strand
GGCTCTGTGCCGTCTGAAACGGTACATCATAACACTGTAGAAGGCGCCTGGAAGCTGGTCGCTTCTCGTAGGAGGAGGAGGAGGAGAAAGGCTGCTCCTGCTCCCGAGGACTTGCAAGTGAAGAACAGGTTTAGTGCCCTGCAGGATGAGGAGGAGCTGGACATGGCTGCAAGGGAAGTAACTGGGGCAACAGACCCTGTGCCTCGCGGGAACAGCCGGAAGAAGCGGCGGGTGACTGTTGTGGGTGACTCCCTGCTGCAGGGGACGGAGGCACCTATCTGCCGACCTGACCTCTTGTCTAGAGAGGTTTGTTGCCTGCCGGGGCTCGCGTACGAGATGTCATGGAAAGACTGCCAAGGCTTGGCCGCTCATCGGACTAGTACCCTCTGCCGCTCTGCCATGTGGGCACTAATGACACCAAGGGCAAACTGGAAACCATCGAACAGGATTTCCGAGCTCTGGGGATGGTGGTGAAGGGTCTGGGAGCCCAGGTCATCTTCTCCTCAATCCCGCCAGTGAGGGGGATGGAGGAGACGGACTTTCCAAGTCAACAGCTGGCTGCGCCGCTCGTGTTGGCAAGAGGGTTTTGGTTTCTACGAGCGTGGGCCCCTGTTTGGAGATCGACAACTGATGGGGAGAGCTGTGCTCCAGCTCACTAAGCGGGGCACGTGTGTCTATGCCAACAGGTTGGCCAGCCTGCTAAGGAGGACTGTAAACTAGGAAAGATGGGGCAAGGGGAGCGTTAGAGTGACCGGGTAGTTGGCAAAACACGGCTCGAGGCGGGGTGCCTGCAGCCAGGGAAGTGCGCATGGGCTGTGGCTACGGAGGAGCCTCTTGTATCCCTCCCGGGAAAGCCGCGTGCTCGATCAGCGCTCTGAAGTGCCTGTACACCAATGCATGCAGCATGGGCACTAAAGAGGAAGAACTAGAGAGCTGTGTGTGCTTGCAGGGCCATGATCATGAGCTCATGCAATTACAGAGACGTGGTGGGATCGTTCACATGACTGGAGTGCTGTCCTAGGTGGCTACCTGCTTTTTAGGAAGGACAGGCCAGGAAAGCGAGGTGGTGGAGTTGCTCTTTAGGTGAGAGAGCAACTGGAATGCATCGAGCTCTGCCTAGGGGTGGCTGAAGAGCGAGTCGAGAGCTTATGGGGAAGGATTAAAGGGCAGGCTAGCATGGGGGACGCTGTGGTGGGTGTTTACTACAGGCCACCTGATCGGGAAGAGGAAGTGGCGGAGGCCTTCTACAGGCGGCTGGACGTAGCCTCACGATCACGGGCGCCGGTTCTCATGGGGGGGGGGACTTCAACCAGCCTGATAGCTGCTGGAGACACAGCACAGCTAGGCACAAACACTCCAGGAAGTTGCTGCAGAGCATTGGTGATAACTTTTTGACACAGGTGGTGGAGGAGCCAACGAGGAGAGGTGTGCTGCTGCACCTCGTACTAACAAACAGAGAAGGACTGGCCGAAGATGCGAAGGTCGGGGGCAGCCTTGGGGGCAGTGACCACGAGATGGTGGAGTTCAGGATGCTGCGAGGAGGAGGCAGGGCAATAAGCAGGATCGCAACCCTGGACTTCAGCAGAGCAAACTTTGGCCTCTTCAGGGACCTACTTGGAGGAATCCCATGGGTTAGGGCCCTAGAAGGAGCGGGGGGTGCCCAAGAGAGCTGGTTGCTAGTCAAGCGTCACTTCCTGCCAGCTCAAGATCGGAGCATCCCTATGAGTAAGGAGGCGGGAGGCCTGCATTGGCTGAGCAAGGAGCTCCTGGCAAAACTCAGCCAGAAGAAGGAAGTAGAGAGAATGTGGAAAGGGCGACAGGCCACTTGGGAGGACTATAGGCACGTTGTCAGCGTCTGCAGGGATGCGACGAGGAAGGCCAGGGCCCATTTGGAATTAAATCTGGCAAGGGATGTCAAGGACAAGAAGAAGGGCTTCTTCGCATACATCAGGAGCAAAAGGAAGACTAGGGAAAATGCGGGCCCGCTGCTGAATGGGGTGGCTGCCCTGGTGAGAGAAGGCAGAGTTACTGAATGCCGCCTTTGCGTCAGTCTTTCCTGCTCAGGCCAGCCCTCAGGACTCTCAGACGCTGGAGGCAAGAGCGAAAGTCTGGAGAAAGGAAGACTTCCCCTTGGTTGAGGAGGATGGCGTTAGCGATCATTTAGTGAAACCTGACACCCACAAATCCATGGGCCCCGCTGGGATGCACCCACGAGTGCTGAGGGAGCTGGCGGATGTTATTGCTAGGCCACTCTCCATCATCTCTGCAAGGTCCTGGAGAACAGGAGAGGTGCCTGAGGACCGGAAGAAAGCCAGCGTCACCCCACTCTTCAAAAAGGGCAAGAAGGAGCACCCAGGGAACTACAGGCCAGTCAGGCTCACCTCCATCCCTCGAAAGGTGATGGAGCAGCTCGTCCTGGGGGCCGTCTCTAAGGCTGTGGCGGACAAGGCGGCGAGCAGGAGTGGTCAGCGTGCCTTCCCCGAGGGGAAATGATGCTTAACCGATCTGATAGCCTTCTATGCTGGAATGACTGCCTGGGTAGATGAGGCGAGAGCAGTGGATGTTGTCGACCTTGACTTCAGGAAGGCTTTCCACACTGTCTCCTGTAACATCCTCATAGGTAAGCTCAGGAAGTGTGGGTTAGATGAGTGGCCGGCGAGGTGGCTTGAGAACTGGCTGGCTGGCAGAGCTCAGAGGGTTGCGCTCCACTGATGTGGAGAGTCTAGGTGGAGGCCTGTAGCTAGCGTCGCCGCGCCAGGGGTCAGTCCTGGGTCCAGTCTTGCTCAACTTCTTCATCAGCGACCTGGCTGAAGGGACAGAGTGCCTCCTCGGCAAGTTTGCTGATGATACAAACTGGGGAGCAGTGGCTGATGCAGCAGAGGGCCGTGCTGCCGGTCAGAGGGGGCTGGCGAGATGAGCAGGCAGGAACCTCCTGAAGTTCAGCAAAGGCAATTGCAGGGTCCTGCAGCGAGGGAGGAATAAGGCCCTGCAGCAGGACAGGCTGGGGGCTGAGCTGCTGGAAAGCAGCTCTGCAGAGAAGGACCTGGGAGTGCTGCTGGACACCAAGTTAAGCACGAGGCAGCAATGTGCCCTTGTGGCCAAGAAGGCCAAAGGTATCCTGGGGGCGGTGGGGGGTGTGTGTGGGGGGGGTGCATCAGGAAGAGTGTTGTCAGCAGGTGGACGGAGGTGAGCCTCCGCCCCCCCGGCTCAGCCCTGCTGAGGCCACATGTGGAGCAGTGTGTCCAGTTCTGGGCTCCCCAGTACAAGAGGGATGTGGCACTACTGGAGCAAGGCCAGCGAAGGGCTACAGAGATGATGAGGGCACTGGAGCAGCTCTCTCTTATGAGGAAAGGCTGAGAGAGCTGCGCCTGTTCTGCCTGGCGAAGAGACCATTGATCTAACAACATATAAAACTATCGGAAGAGAGGGTGTCACGATGATGGGGGGGGCCGCACTCAACGACTCCTGTTCTCGCCGGCACTACGACGAATCCACTCGCAGCTTCTCAGACTCGCCAAGTGGCCCATTTCCTGATTCCCCGACTGACCGATGAAGGAATCGCTCGCCGACAACCAGACTCCTCACCGACTCACTCACCAACTCACAGACTCTTCAACGACTCGGCTCCTCACAGATACACCGACTCACGATTCGCCGACAGACGGAGTCACCGACTCACCTACCAACAGACTTCCCACCGACTCGCAGACTCCTCACCGTCTCACAGGTACACCGACTCACGGGCTCCCAGTTTCGCCCACTCACCGACTCTCGACTCGCTGACTTGACGACTCGTTGACTGAGCGAGCGGCCAACTCACCGACTGACAGCCTCAGCCTCTCACACTCACCGAGTCGCCGACTCGCCGACTCACCGACTCTCAGGCTCCCCGACTCGTCAAGTCACTCCCTGAATCCACAACTCTCAGACTCACCGGCTCACAGAAGCCCCCATTTCCCGATTCGCCGGATGGGAGCTGCTCAGCCTCTCCGGTGCACCGTGAGTATCCCCCCCCCACCCCGCCCTCCGCCCCCCTTTTCCTGCGACGCTGCGTTAAGGTAACTCTTGGAGGTTGAGAGTCCGCTCGCTAAGAGAGCGAAGAAGCTAGCTTTCAAGTTGGGCTAAGCAGTGTTGCCGATTACCAGCGCAGTAGCCGATGGTTTGGGGTTATGCTTTCTAAAGTAGGACGTGCATTGCTTCAGTGGGTGTTACTAATCCGAGAGCTCGCGTGAGGAAATAAACATTGTTTTTTATTACTTTACTCTCTCGGTCCTAAGCGAGAACCTTCACAGCATGCCAGTAATGCAAACGCTGAGGCTAAACTTCAGGTCTAACCTTTGCCCTAAATCTAAAGCATAACCCAAGAGCACAGCTAACAGAGGCAGCAGTTTGTGCAGCACTGTCTGGGCTCTACTTAGAACTCTTGAGGCCTCCCCCCTCTTGGAAGTTGTGGGCGCTTTGTCGGAAGCAGCTGAGGAAGCAGGGCTGATTGCTGCTAACAGGAAAGGGCAGCTGGGCAAGGACAACTAGAGGAGGCCTTAACTCCTCCTGCGAGAAGCTCTAGCTAGGTGTAGCTGCCGCTAACAATCGATCGCTCATCCAAGTGGCCCTTGATTAGGGTGGGTCAAGCACTGGCTGAGTCAGTGCTAGGGAGAGGCCGACCATAACAGCCAGGCCCAGGGCGCAGCTCCCAGAGGCAGCAGTTTGCACAGCAGGGCACAAGAAGGCACCTTCGTTTCCGATCCCAGCAGTGCCTGCTTACTCCGGTACAGTCATGACACTGTGCAGCGCACGTTCCCCAGTACTTGTTGGAGTCGCTGCATCCTCTGTGTCAGAGGCTTGGGCCCAGGCGGACCCTCTGACAGCAGATGCAACTCTAAAGGTGTCAGGCTGCAGGGAGTGTTTTGGGGGGAGGGGAGGGTCAGAAGGCTGTGTAGCATCCGGGAAGAGGAGAAGGAGCTAGACAGGGTATTCTCGGAGACTGCGCAGCTTCATGCGTCTCAAGCCGCCAGAGCAGCGGAGTTGCGGGAGGGCTCTGTGCCGTCTGAAACGGTACATCATAACACTGTAGAAGGCGCCTGGAAGCTGGTCGCTTCTCGTAGGAGGAGGAGGAGGAGAAAGGCTGCTCCTGCTCCCGAGGACTTGCAAGTGAAGAACAGGTTTAGTGCCCTGCAGGATGAGGAGGAGCTGGACATGGCTGCAAGGGAAGTAACTGGGGCAACAGACCCTGTGCCTCGCGGGAACAGCCGGAAGAAGCGGCGGGTGACTGTTGTGGGTGACTCCCTGCTGCAGGGGACGGAGGCACCTATCTGCCGACCTGACCTCTTGTCTAGAGAGGTTTGTTGCCTGCCGGGGCTCGCGTACGAGATGTCATGGAAAGACTGCCAAGGCTTGGCCGCTCATCGGACTAGTACCCTCTGCCGCTCTGCCATGTGGGCACTAATGACACCAAGGGCAAACTGGAAACCATCGAACAGGATTTCCGAGCTCTGGGGATGGTGGTGAAGGGTCTGGGAGCCCAGGTCATCTTCTCCTCAATCCCGCCAGTGAGGGGGATGGAGGAGACGGACTTTCCAAGTCAACAGCTGGCTGCGCCGCTCGTGTTGGCAAGAGGGTTTTGGTTTCTACGAGCGTGGGCCCCTGTTTGGAGATCGACAACTGATAGGGAGAGCTGGGCTCCAGCTCACTAAGCGGGGCACGTGTGTCTATGCCAACAGGTTGGCCAGCCTGCTAAGGAGGACTGTAAACTAGGAAAGATGGGGCAAGGGGAGCGTTAGAGTGACCGGGTAGTTGGCAAAACACGGCTCGAGGCGGGGTGCCTGCAGCCAGGGAAGTGCGCATGGGCTGTGGCTACGGAGGAGCCTCTTGTATCCCTCCCGGGAAAGCCGCGTGCTCGATCAGCGCTCTGAAGTGCCTGTACACCAATGCATGCAGCATGGGCACTAAAGAGGAAGAACTAGAGAGCTGTGTGTGCTTGCAGGGCCATGATCATGAGCTCATGCAATTACAGAGACGTGGTGGGATCGTTCACATGACTGGAGTGCTGTCCTAGGTGGCTACCTGCTTTTTAGGAAGGACAGGCCAGGAAAGCGAGGTGGTGGAGTTGCTCTTTAGGTGAGAGAGCAACTGGAATGCATCGAGCTCTGCCTAGGGGTGGCTGAAGAGCGAGTCGAGAGCTTATGGGGAAGGATTAAAGGGCAGGCTAGCATGGGGGACGCTGTGGTGGGTGTTTACTACAGGCCACCTGATCGGGAAGAGGAAGTGGCGGAGGCCTTCTACAGGCGGCTGGACGTAGCCTCACGATCACGGGCGCCGGTTCTCATGGGGGGGGGGAGGACTTCAACCAGCCTGATAGCTGCTGGAGACACAGCACAGCTAGGCACAAACACTCCAGGAAGTTGCTGCAGAGCATTGGTGATAACTTTTTGACACAGGTGGTGGAGGAGCCAACGAGGAGAGGTGTGCTGCTGCACCTCGTACTAACAAACAGAGAAGGACTGGCCGAAGATGCGAAGGTCGGGGGCAGCCTTGGGGGCAGTGACCACGAGATGGTGGAGTTCAGGATGCTGCGAGGAGGAGGCAGGGCAATAAGCAGGATCGCAACCCTGGACTTCAGCAGAGCAAACTTTGGCCTCTTCAGGGACCTACTTGGAGGAATCCCATGGGTTAGGGCCCTAGAAGGAGCGGGGGGTGCCCAAGAGAGCTGGTTGCTAGTCAAGCGTCACTTCCTGCCAGCTCAAGATCGGAGCATCCCTATGAGTAAGGAGGCGGGAGGCCTGCATTGGCTGAGCAAGGAGCTCCTGGCAAAACTCAGCCAGAAGAAGGAAGTAGAGAGAATGTGGAAAGGGCGACAGGCCACTTGGGAGGACTATAGGCACGTTGTCAGCGTCTGCAGGGATGCGACGAGGAAGGCCAGGGCCCATTTGGAATTAAATCTGGCAAGGGATGTCAAGGACAAGAAGAAGGGCTTCTTCGCATACATCAGGAGCAAAAGGAAGACTAGGGAAAATGCGGGCCCGCTGCTGAATGGGGTGGCTGCCCTGGTGAGAGAAGGCAGAGTTACTGAATGCCGCCTTTGCGTCAGTCTTTCCTGCTCAGGCCAGCCCTCAGGACTCTCAGACGCTGGAGGCAAGAGCGAAAGTCTGGAGAAAGGAAGACTTCCCCTTGGTTGAGGAGGATGGCGTTAGCGATCATTTAGTGAAACCTGACACCCACAAATCCATGGGCCCCGCTGGGATGCACCCACGAGTGCTGAGGGAGCTGGCGGATGTTATTGCTAGGCCACTCTCCATCATCTCTGCAAGGTCCTGGAGAACAGGAGAGGTGCCTGAGGACCGGAAGAAAGCCAGCGTCACCCCACTCTTCAAAAAGGGCAAGAAGGAGCACCCAGGGAACTACAGGCCAGTCAGGCTCACCTCCATCCCTCGAAAGGTGATGGAGCAGCTCGTCCTGGCGGCCGTCTCTAAGGCTGTGGCGGACAAGGCGGCGAGCAGGAGTGGTCAGCGTGCCTTCCCCGAGGGGAAATGATGCTTAACCGATCTGATAGCCTTCTATGCTGGAATGACTGCCTGGGTAGATGAGGCGAGAGCAGTGGATGTTGTCGACCTTGACTTCAGGAAGGCTTTCCACACTGTCTCCTGTAACATCCTCATAGGTAAGCTCAGGAAGTGTGGGTTAGATGAGTGGCCGGCGAGGTGGCTTGAGAACTGGCTGGCTGGCAGAGCTCAGAGGGTTGCGCTCCACTGATGTGGAGAGTCTAGGTGGAGGCCTGTAGCTAGCGTCGCCGCGCCAGGGGTCAGTCCTGGGTCCAGTCTTGCTCAACTTCTTCATCAGCGACCTGGCTGAAGGGACAGAGTGCCTCCTCGGCAAGTTTGCTGATGATACAAACTGGGGAGCAGTGGCTGATGCAGCAGAGGGCCGTGCTGCCGGTCAGAGGGGGCTGGCGAGATGAGCAGGCAGGAACCTCCTGAAGTTCAGCAAAGGCAATTGCAGGGTCCTGCAGCGAGGGAGGAATAAGGCCCTGCAGCAGGACAGGCTGGGGGCTGAGCTGCTGGAAAGCAGCTCTGCAGAGAAGGACCTGGGAGTGCTGCTGGACACCAAGTTAAGCACGAGGCAGCAATGTGCCCTTGTGGCCAAGAAGGCCAAAGGTATCCTGGGGGCGGTGGGGGGTGTGTGTGGGGGGGGTGCATCAGGAAGAGTGTTGTCAGCAGGTGGACGGAGGTGAGCCTCCGCCCCCCCGGCTCAGCCCTGCTGAGGCCACATGTGGAGCAGTGTGTCCAGTTCTGGGCTCCCCAGTACAAGAGGGATGTGGCACTACTGGAGCAAGGCCAGCGAAGGGCTACAGAGATGATGAGGGCACTGGAGCAGCTCTCTCTTATGAGGAAAGGCTGAGAGAGCTGCGCCTGTTCTGCCTGGCGAAGAGACCATTGATCTAACAACATATAAAACTATCGGAAGAGAGGGTGTCACGATGATGGGGGGGGCCGCACTCAACGACTCCTGTTCTCGCCGGCACTACGACGAATCCACTCGCAGCTTCTCAGACTCGCCAAGTGGCCCATTTCCTGATTCCCCGACTGACCGATGAAGGAATCGCTCGCCGACAACCAGACTCCTCACCGACTCACTCACCAACTCACAGACTCTTCAACGACTCGGCTCCTCACAGATACACCGACTCACGATTCGCCGACAGACGGAGTCACCGACTCACCTACCAACAGACTTCCCACCGACTCGCAGACTCCTCACCGTCTCACAGGTACACCGACTCACGGGCTCCCAGTTTCGCCCACTCACCGACTCTCGACTCGCTGACTTGACGACTCGTTGACTGAGCGAGCGGCCAACTCACCGACTGACAGCCTCAGCCTCTCACACTCACCGAGTCGCCGACTCACCGACTCTCAGGCTCCCCGACTCGTCAAGTCACTCCCTGAATCCACAACTCTCAGACTCACCGGCTCACAGAAGCCCCCATTTCCCGATTCGCCGGATGGGAGCTGCTCAGCCTCTCCGGTGCACCGTGAGTATCCCCCCCACCCCGCCCCCCTTTTCCTGCGACGCTGCGTTAAGGTAACTCTTGGAGGTTGAGAGTCCGCTCGCTAAGAGAGCGAAGAAGCTAGCTTTCAAGTTGGGCTAAGCAGTGTTGCCGATTACCAGCGCAGTAGCCGATGGTTTGGGGTTATGCTTTCTAAAGTAGGACGTGCATTGCTTCAGTGGGTGTTACTAATCCGAGAGCTCGCGTGAGGAAATAAACATTGTTTTTTATTACTTTACTCTCTCGGTCCTAAGCGAGAACCTTCACAGCATGCCAGTAATGCAAACGCTGAGGCTAAACTTCAGGTCTAACCTTTGCCCTAAATCTAAAGCATAACCCAAGAGCACAGCTAACAGAGGCAGCAGTTTGTGCAGCACTGTCTGGGCTCTACTTAGAACTCTTGAGGCCTCCCCCCTCTTGGAAGTTGTGGGCGCTTTGTCGGAAGCAGCTGAGGAAGCAGGGCTGATTGCTGCTAACAGGAAAGGGCAGCTGGGCAAGGACAACTAGAGGAGGCCTTAACTCCTCCTGCGAGAAGCTCTAGCTAGGTGTAGCTGCCGCTAACAATCGATCGCTCATCCAAGTGGCCCTTGATTAGGGTGGGTCAAGCACTGGCTGAGTCAGTGCTAGGGAGAGGCCGACCATAACAGCCAGGCCCAGGGCGCAGCTCCCAGAGGCAGCAGTTTGCACAGCAGGGCACAAGAAGGCACCTTCGTTTCCGATCCCAGCAGTGCCTGCTTACTCCGGTACGGTCATGACACTGTGCAGCGCACGTTCCCCAGTACTTGTTGGAGTCGCTGCATCCTCTGTGTCAGAGGCTTGGGCCCAGGCGGACCCTCTGACAGCAGATGCAACTCTAAAGGTGTCAGGCTGCAGGGAGTGTTTTGGGGGGAGGGGAGGGTCAGAAGGCTGTGTAGCATCCGGGAAGAGGAGAAGGAGCTAGACAGGGTATTCTCGGAGACTGCGCAGCTTCATGCGTCTCAAGCCGCCAGAGCAGCGGAGTTGCGGGAGGGCTCTGTGCCGTCTGAAACGGTACATCATAACACTGTAGAAGGCGCCTGGAAGCTGGTCGCTTCTCGTAGGAGGAGGAGGAGGAGAAAGGCTGCTCCTGCTCCCGAGGACTTGCAAGTGAAGAACAGGTTTAGTGCCCTGCAGGATGAGGAGGAGCTGGACATGGCTGCAAGGGAAGTAACTGGGGCAACAGACCCTGTGCCTCGCGGGAACAGCCGGAAGAAGCGGCGGGTGACTGTTGTGGGTGACTCCCTGCTGCAGGGGACGGAGGCACCTATCTGCCGACCTGACCTCTTGTCTAGAGAGGTTTGTTGCCTGCCGGGGCTCGCGTACGAGATGTCATGGAAAGACTGCCAAGGCTTGGCCGCTCATCGGACTAGTACCCTCTGCCGCTCTGCCATGTGGGCACTAATGACACCAAGGGCAAACTGGAAACCATCGAACAGGATTTCCGAGCTCTGGGGATGGTGGTGAAGGGTCTGGGAGCCCAGGTCATCTTCTCCTCAATCCCGCCAGTGAGGGGGATGGAGGAGACGGACTTTCCAAGTCAACAGCTGGCTGCGCCGCTCGTGTTGGCAAGAGGGTTTTGGTTTCTACGAGCGTGGGCCCCTGTTTGGAGATCGACAACTGATGGGGAGAGCTGGGCTCCAGCTCACTAAGCGGGGCACGTGTGTCTATGCCAACAGGTTGGCCAGCCTGCTAAGGAGGACTGTAAACTAGGAAAGATGGGGCAAGGGGAGCGTTAGAGTGACCGGGTAGTTGGCAAAACACGGCTCGAGGCGGGGTGCCTGCAGCCAGGGAAGTGCGCATGGGCTGTGGCTACGGAGGAGCCTCTTGTATCCCTCCCGGGAAAGCCGCGTGCTCGATCAGCGCTCTGAAGTGCCTGTACACCAATGCATGCAGCATGGGCACTAAAGAGGAAGAACTAGAGAGCTGTGTGTGCTTGCAGGGCCATGATCATGAGCTCATGCAATTACAGAGACGTGGTGGGATCGTTCACATGACTGGAGTGCTGTCCTAGGTGGCTACCTGCTTTTTAGGAAGGACAGGCCAGGAAAGCGAGGTGGTGGAGTTGCTCTTTAGGTGAGAGAGCAACTGGAATGCATCGAGCTCTGCCTAGGGGTGGCTGAAGAGCGAGTCGAGAGCTTATGGGGAAGGATTAAAGGGCAGGCTAGCATGGGGGACGCTGTGGTGGGTGTTTACTACAGGCCACCTGATCGGGAAGAGGAAGTGGCGGAGGCCTTCTACAGGCGGCTGGACGTAGCCTCACGATCACGGGCGCCGGTTCTCATGGGGGGGGGGGGGGACTTCAACCAGCCTGATAGCTGCTGGAGACACAGCACAGCTAGGCACAAACACTCCAGGAAGTTGCTGCAGAGCATTGGTGATAACTTTTTGACACAGGTGGTGGAGGAGCCAACGAGGAGAGGTGTGCTGCTGCACCTCGTACTAACAAACAGAGAAGGACTGGCCGAAGATGCGAAGGTCGGGGGCAGCCTTGGGGGCAGTGACCACGAGATGGTGGAGTTCAGGATGCTGCGAGGAGGAGGCAGGGCAATAAGCAGGATCGCAACCCTGGACTTCAGCAGAGCAAACTTTGGCCTCTTCAGGGACCTACTTGGAGGAATCCCATGGGTTAGGGCCCTAGAAGGAGCGGGGGGTGCCCAAGAGAGCTGGTTGCTAGTCAAGCGTCACTTCCTGCCAGCTCAAGATCGGAGCATCCCTATGAGTAAGGAGGCGGGAGGCCTGCATTGGCTGAGCAAGGAGCTCCTGGCAAAACTCAGCCAGAAGAAGGAAGTAGAGAGAATGTGGAAAGGGCGACAGGCCACTTGGGAGGACTATAGGCACGTTGTCAGCGTCTGCAGGGATGCGACGAGGAAGGCCAGGGCCCATTTGGAATTAAATCTGGCAAGGGATGTCAAGGACAAGAAGAAGGGCTTCTTCGCATACATCAGGAGCAAAAGGAAGACTAGGGAAAATGCGGGCCCGCTGCTGAATGGGGTGGCTGCCCTGGTGAGAGAAGGCAGAGTTACTGAATGCCGCCTTTGCGTCAGTCTTTCCTGCTCAGGCCAGCCCTCAGGACTCTCAGACGCTGGAGGCAAGAGCGAAAGTCTGGAGAAAGGAAGACTTCCCCTTGGTTGAGGAGGATGGCGTTAGCGATCATTTAGTGAAACCTGACACCCACAAATCCATGGGCCCCGCTGGGATGCACCCACGAGTGCTGAGGGAGCTGGCGGATGTTATTGCTAGGCCACTCTCCATCATCTCTGCAAGGTCCTGGAGAACAGGAGAGGTGCCTGAGGACCGGAAGAAAGCCAGCGTCACCCCACTCTTCAAAAAGGGCAAGAAGGAGCACCCAGGGAACTACAGGCCAGTCAGGCTCACCTCCATCCCTCGAAAGGTGATGGAGCAGCTCGTCCTGGGGGCCGTCTCTAAGGCTGTGGCGGACAAGGCGGCGAGCAGGAGTGGTCAGCGTGCCTTCCCCGAGGGGAAATGATGCTTAACCGATCTGATAGCCTTCTATGCTGGAATGACTGCCTGGGTAGATGAGGCGAGAGCAGTGGATGTTGTCGACCTTGACTTCAGGAAGGCTTTCCACACTGTCTCCTGTAACATCCTCATAGGTAAGCTCAGGAAGTGTGGGTTAGATGAGTGGCCGGCGAGGTGGCTTGAGAACTGGCTGGCTGGCAGAGCTCAGAGGGTTGCGCTCCACTGATGTGGAGAGTCTAGGTGGAGGCCTGTAGCTAGCGTCGCCGCGCCAGGGGTCAGTCCTGGGTCCAGTCTTGCTCAACTTCTTCATCAGCGACCTGGCTGAAGGGACAGAGTGCCTCCTCGGCAAGTTTGCTGATGATACAAACTGGGGAGCAGTGGCTGATGCAGCAGAGGGCCGTGCTGCCGGTCAGAGGGGGCTGGCGAGATGAGCAGGCAGGAACCTCCTGAAGTTCAGCAAAGGCAATTGCAGGGTCCTGCAGCGAGGGAGGAATAAGGCCCTGCAGCAGGACAGGCTGGGGGCTGAGCTGCTGGAAAGCAGCTCTGCAGAGAAGGACCTGGGAGTGCTGCTGGACACCAAGTTAAGCACGAGGCAGCAATGTGCCCTTGTGGCCAAGAAGGCCAAAGGTATCCTGGGGGCGGTGGGGGGTGTGTGTGGGGGGGGTGCATCAGGAAGAGTGTTGTCAGCAGGTGGACGGAGGTGAGCCTCCGCCCCCCCGGCTCAGCCCTGCTGAGGCCACATGTGGAGCAGTGTGTCCAGTTCTGGGCTCCCCAGTACAAGAGGGATGTGGCACTACTGGAGCAAGGCCAGCGAAGGGCTACAGAGATGATGAGGGCACTGGAGCAGCTCTCTCTTATGAGGAAAGGCTGAGAGAGCTGCGCCTGTTCTGCCTGGCGAAGAGACCATTGATCTAACAACATATAAAACTATCGGAAGAGAGGGTGTCACGATGATGGGGGGGGCCGCACTCAACGACTCCTGTTCTCGCCGGCACTACGACGAATCCACTCGCAGCTTCTCAGACTCGCCAAGTGGCCCATTTCCTGATTCCCCGACTGACCGATGAAGGAATCGCTCGCCGACAACCAGACTCCTCACCGACTCACTCACCAACTCACAGACTCTTCAACGACTCGGCTCCTCACAGATACACCGACTCACGATTCGCCGACAGACGGAGTCACCGACTCACCTACCAACAGACTTCCCACCGACTCGCAGACTCCTCACCGTCTCACAGGTACACCGACTCACGGGCTCCCAGTTTCGCCCACTCACCGACTCTCGACTCGCTGACTTGACGACTCGTTGACTGAGCGAGCGGCCAACTCACCGACTGACAGCCTCAGCCTCTCACACTCACCGAGTCGCCGACTCGCCGACTCTCAGGCTCCCCGACTCGTCAAGTCACTCCCTGAATCCACAACTCTCAGACTCACCGGCTCACAGAAGCCCCCATTTCCCGATTCGCCGGATGGGAGCTGCTCAGCCTCTCCGGTGCACCGTGAGTATCCCCCCCCCCCACCCCGCCCTCCGCTCCCCTTTTCCTGCGACGCTGCATTAAGGTAACTCTTGGAGGTTGAGAGTCCGCTCGCTAAGAGAGCGAAGAAGCTAGCTTTCAAGTTGGGCTAAGCAGTGTTGCCGATTACCAGCGCAGTAGCCGATGGTTTGGGGTTATGCTTTCTAAAGTAGGACGTGCATTGCTTCAGTGGGTGTTACTAATCCGAGAGCTCGCGTGAGGAAATAAACATTGTTTTTTATTACTTTACTCTCTCGGAAGTTACCGTCCTAAGCGAGAACCTTCACAGCATGCCAGTAATGCAAACGCTGAGGCTAAACTTCAGGTCTAACCTTTGCCCTAAATCTAAAGCATAACCCAAGAGCACAGCTAACAGAGGCAGCAGTTTGTGCAGCACTGTCTGGGCTCTACTTAGAACTCTTGAGGCCTCCCCCCTCTTGGAAGTTGTGGGCGCTTTGTCGGAAGCAGCTGAGGAAGCAGGGCTGATTGCTGCTAACAGGAAAGGGCAGCTGGGCAAGGACAACTAGAGGAGGCCTTAACTCCTCCTGCGAGAAGCTCTAGCTAGGTGTAGCTGCCGCTAACAATCGATCGCTCATCCAAGTGGCCCTTGATTAGGGTGGGTCAAGCACTGGCTGAGTCAGTGCTAGGGAGAGGCCGACCAT
This sequence comes from Apteryx mantelli, assembly GCF_036417845.1. Classification (NCBI taxonomy): domain Eukaryota; kingdom Metazoa; phylum Chordata; class Aves; order Apterygiformes; family Apterygidae; genus Apteryx; species Apteryx mantelli. The sequence continues at coordinate 99,635 of NW_027118557.1, read as the reverse complement.
AACAGCCAGGCCCAGGGCGCAGCTCCCAGAGGCAGCAGTTTGCACAGCAGGGCACAAGAAGGCACCTTCGTTTCCGATCCCAGCAGTGCCTGCTTACTCCGGTACGGTCATGACACTGTGCAGCGCACGTTCCCCAGTACTTGTTGGAGTCGCTGCATCCTCTGTGTCAGAGGCTTGGGCCCAGGCGGACCCTCTGACAGCAGATGCAACTCTAAAGGTGTCAGGCTGCAGGGAGTGTTTTGGGGGGAGGGGAGGGTCAGAAGGCTGTGTAGCATCCGGGAAGAGGAGAAGGAGCTAGACAGGGTATTCTCGGAGACTGCGCAGCTTCATGCGTCTCAAGCCGCCAGAGCAGCGGAGTTGCGGGAGGGCTCTGTGCCGTCTGAAACGGTACATCATAACACTGTAGAAGGCGCCTGGAAGCTGGTCGCTTCTCGTAGGAGGAGGAGGAGAAAGGCTGCTCCTGCTCCCGAGGACTTGCAAGTGAAGAACAGGTTTAGTGCCCTGCAGGATGAGGAGGAGCTGGACATGGCTGCAAGGGAAGTAACTGGGGCAACAGACCCTGTGCCTCGCGGGAACAGCCGGAAGAAGCGGCGGGTGACTGTTGTGGGTGACTCCCTGCTGCAGGGGATGGAGGCACCTATCTGCCGACCTGACCTCTTGTCTAGAGAGGTTTGTTGCCTGCCGGGGCTCGCGTACGAGATGTCATGGAAAGACTGCCAAGGCTTGGCCGCTCATCGGACTAGTACCCTCTGCCGCTCTGCCATGTGGGCACTAATGACACCAAGGGCAAACTGGAAACCATCGAACAGGATTTCCGAGCTCTGGGGATGGTGGTGAAGGGTCTGGGAGCCCAGGTCATCTTCTCCTCAATCCCGCCAGTGAGGGGGATGGAGGAGACGGACTTTCCAAGTCAACAGCTGGCTGCGCCGCTCGTGTTGGCAAGAGGGTTTTGGTTTCTACGAGCGTGGGCCCCTGTTTGGAGATCGACAACTGATGGGGAGAGCTGGGCTCCAGCTCACTAAGCGGGGCACGTGTGTCTATGCCAACAGGTTGGCCAGCCTGCTAAGGAGGACTGTAAACTAGGAAAGATGGGGCAAGGGGAGCGTTAGAGTGACCGGGTAGTTGGCAAAACACGGCTCGAGGCGGGGTGCCTGCAGCCAGGGAAGTGCGCATGGGCTGTGGCTACGGAGGAGCCTCTTGTATCCCTCCCGGGAAAGCCGCGTGCTCGATCAGCGCTCTGAAGTGCCTGTACACCAATGCATGCAGCATGGGCACTAAAGAGGAAGAACTAGAGAGCTGTGTGTGCTTGCAGGGCCATGATCATGAGCTCATGCAATTACAGAGACGTGGTGGGATCGTTCACATGACTGGAGTGCTGTCCTAGGTGGCTACCTGCTTTTTAGGAAGGACAGGCCAGGAAAGCGAGGTGGTGGAGTTGCTCTTTAGGTGAGAGAGCAACTGGAATGCATCGAGCTCTGCCTAGGGGTGGCTGAAGAGCGAGTCGAGAGCTTATGGGGAAGGATTAAAGGGCAGGCTAGCATGGGGGACGCTGTGATGGGTGTTTACTACAGGCCACCTGATCGGGAAGAGGAAGTGGCGGAGGCCTTCTACAGGCGGCTGGACGTAGCCTCACGATCACGGGCGCCGGTTCTCATGGGGGGGGGGGGAGGACTTCAACCAGCCTGATAGCTGCTGGAGACACAGCACAGCTAGGCACAAACACTCCAGGAAGTTGCTGCAGAGCATTGGTGATAACTTTTTGACACAGGTGGTGGAGGAGCCAACGAGGAGAGGTGTGCTGCTGCACCTCGTACTAACAAACAGAGAAGGACTGGCCGAAGATGCGAAGGTCGGGGGCAGCCTTGGGGGCAGTGACCACGAGATGGTGGAGTTCAGGATGCTGCGAGGAGGAGGCAGGGCAATAAGCAGGATCGCAACCCTGGACTTCAGCAGAGCAAACTTTGGCCTCTTCAGGGACCTACTTGGAGGAATCCCATGGGTTAGGGCCCTAGAAGGAGCGGGGGGCGCCCAAGAGAGCTGGTTGCTAGTCAAGCGTCACTTCCTGCCAGCTCAAGATCGGAGCATCCCTATGAGTAAGGAGGCGGGAGGCCTGCATTGGCTGAGCAAGGAGCTCCTGGCAAAACTCAGCCAGAAGAAGGAAGTAGAGAGAATGTGGAAAGGGCGACAGGCCACTTGGGAGGACTATAGGCACGTTGTCAGCGTCTGCAGGGATGCGACGAGGAAGGCCAGGGCCCATTTGGAATTAAATCTGGCAAGGGATGTCAAGGACAAGAAGAAGGGCTTCTTCGCATACATCAGGAGCAAAAGGAAGACTAGGGAAAATGCGGGCCCGCTGCTGAATGGGGTGGCTGCCCTGGTGAGAGAAGGCAGAGTTACTGAATGCCGCCTTTGCGTCAGTCTTTCCTGCTCAGGCCAGCCCTCAGGACTCTCAGACGCTGGAGGCAAGAGCGAAAGTCTGGAGAAAGGAAGACTTCCCCTTGGTTGAGGAGGATGGCGTTAGCGATCATTTAGTGAAACCTGACACCCACAAATCCATGGGCCCCGCTGGGATGCACCCACGAGTGCTGAGGGAGCTGGCGGATGTTATTGCTAGGCCACTCTCCATCATCTCTGCAAGGTCCTGGAGAACAGGAGAGGTGCCTGAGGACCGGAAGAAAGCCAGCGTCACCCCACTCTTCAAAAAGGGCAAGAAGGAGCACCCAGGGAACTACAGGCCAGTCAGGCTCACCTCCATCCCTCGAAAGGTGATGGAGCAGCTCGTCCTGGGGGCCGTCTCTAAGGCTGTGGCGGACAAGGCGGCGAGCAGGAGTGGTCAGCGTGCCTTCCCCGAGGGGAAATGATGCTTAACCGATCTGATAGCCTTCTATGCTGGAATGACTGCCTGGGTAGATGAGGCGAGAGCAGTGGATGTTGTCGACCTTGACTTCAGGAAGGCTTTCCACACTGTCTCCTGTAACATCCTCATAGGTAAGCTCAGGAAGTGTGGGTTAGATGAGTGGCCGGCGAGGTGGCTTGAGAACTGGCTGGCTGGCAGAGCTCAGAGGGTTGCGCTCCACTGATGTGGAGAGTCTAGGTGGAGGCCTGTAGCTAGCGTCGCCGCGCCAGGGGTCAGTCCTGGGTCCAGTCTTGCTCAACTTCTTCATCAGCGACCTGGCTGAAGGGACAGAGTGCCTCCTCGGCAAGTTTGCTGATGATACAAACTGGGGAGCAGTGGCTGATGCAGCAGAGGGCCGTGCTGCCGGTCAGAGGGGGCTGGCGAGATGAGCAGGCAGGAACCTCCTGAAGTTCAGCAAAGGCAATTGCAGGGTCCTGCAGCGAGGGAGGAATAAGGCCCTGCAGCAGGACAGGCTGGGGGCTGAGCTGCTGGAAAGCAGCTCTGCAGAGAAGGACCTGGGAGTGCTGCTGGACACCAAGTTAAGCACGAGGCAGCAATGTGCCCTTGTGGCCAAGAAGGCCAAAGGTATCCTGGGGGCGGTGGGGGGTGTGTGTGGGGGGGTGCATCAGGAAGAGTGTTGTCAGCAGGTGGACGGAGGTGAGCCTCCGCCCCCCCCGGCTCAGCCCTGCTGAGGCCACATGTGGAGCAGTGTGTCCAGTTCTGGGCTCCCCAGTACAAGAGGGATGTGGCACTACTGGAGCAAGGCCAGCGAAGGGCTACAGAGATGATGAGGGCACTGGAGCAGCTCTCTCTTATGAGGAAAGGCTGAGAGAGCTGCGCCTGTTCTGCCTGGCGAAGAGACCATTGATCTAACAACATATAAAACTATCGGAAGAGAGGGTGTCACGATGATGGGGGGGGCCGCACTCAACGACTCCTGTTCTCGCCGGCACTACGACGAATCCACTCGCAGCTTCTCAGACTCGCCAAGTGGCCCATTTCCTGATTCCCCGACTGACCGATGAAGGAATCGCTCGCCGACAACCAGACTCCTCACCGACTCACTCACCAACTCACAGACTCTTCAACGACTCGGCTCCTCACAGATACACCGACTCACGATTCGCCGACAGACGGAGTCACCGACTCACCTACCAACAGACTTCCCACCGACTCGCAGACTCCTCACCGTCTCACAGGTACACCGACTCACGGGCTCCCAGTTTCGCCCACTCACCGACTCTCGACTCGCTGACTTGACGACTCGTTGACTGAGCGAGCGGCCAACTCACCGACTGACAGCCTCAGCCTCTCACACTCACCGAGTCGCCGACTCGCCGACTCACCGACTCTCAGGCTCCCCGACTCGTCAAGTCACTCCCTGAATCCACAACTCTCAGACTCACCGGCTCACAGAAGCCCCCATTTCCCGATTCGCCGGATGGGAGCTGCTCAGCCTCTCCGGTGCACCGTGAGTATCCCCCCCCCCACCCCGCCCTCCGCCCCCCCTTTTCCTGCGACGCTGCGTTAAGGTAACTCTTGGAGGTTGAGAGTCCGCTCGCTAAGAGAGCGAAGAAGCTAGCTTTCAAGTTGGGCTAAGCAGTGTTGCCGATTACCAGCGCAGTAGCCGATGGTTTGGGGTTATGCTTTCTAAAGTAGGACGTGCATTGCTTCAGTGGGTGTTACTAATCCGAGAGCTCGCGTGAGGAAATAAACATTGTTTTTTATTACTTTACTCTCTCGGTCCTAAGCGAGAACCTTCACAGCATGCCAGTAATGCAAACGCTGAGGCTAAACTTCAGGTCTAACCTTTGCCCTAAATCTAAAGCATAACCCAAGAGCACAGCTAACAGAGGCAGCAGTTTGTGCAGCACTGTCTGGGCTCTACTTAGAACTCTTGAGGCCTCCCCCCTCTTGGAAGTTGTGGGCGCTTTGTCGGAAGCAGCTGAGGAAGCAGGGCTGATTGCTGCTAACAGGAAAGGGCAGCTGGGCAAGGACAACTAGAGGAGGCCTTAACTCCTCCTGCGAGAAGCTCTAGCTAGGTGTAGCTGCCGCTAACAATCGATCGCTCATCCAAGTGGCCCTTGATTAGGGTGGGTCAAGCACTGGCTGAGTCAGTGCTAGGGAGAGGCCGACCATAACAGCCAGGCCCAGGGCGCAGCTCCCAGAGGCAGCAGTTTGCACAGCAGGGCACAAGAAGGCACCTTCGTTTCCGATCCCAGCAGTGCCTGCTTACTCCGGTACGGTCATGACACTGTGCAGCGCACGTTCCCCAGTACTTGTTGGAGTCGCTGCATCCTCTGTGTCAGAGGCTTGGGCCCAGGCGGACCCTCTGACAGCAGATGCAACTCTAAAGGTGTCAGGCTGCAGGGAGTGTTTTGGGGGGAGGGGAGGGTCAGAAGGCTGTGTAGCATCCGGGAAGAGGAGAAGGAGCTAGACAGGGTATTCTCGGAGACTGCGCAGCTTCATGCGTCTCAAGCCGCCAGAGCAGCGGAGTTGCGGGAGGGCTCTGTGCCGTCTGAAACGGTACATCATAACACTGTAGAAGGCGCCTGGAAGCTGGTCGCTTCTCGTAGGAGGAGGAGGAGGAGAAAGGCTGCTCCTGCTCCCGAGGACTTGCAAGTGAAGAACAGGTTTAGTGCCCTGCAGGATGAGGAGGAGCTGGACATGGCTGCAAGGGAAGTAACTGGGGCAACAGACCCTGTGCCTCGCGGGAACAGCCGGAAGAAGCGGCGGGTGACTGTTGTGGGTGACTCCCTGCTGCAGGGGACGGAGGCACCTATCTGCCGACCTGACCTCTTGTCTAGAGAGGTTTGTTGCCTGCCGGGGCTCGCGTACGAGATGTCATGGAAAGACTGCCAAGGCTTGGCCGCTCATCGGACTAGTACCCTCTGCCGCGTGGGCACTAATGACACCAAGGGCAAACTGGAAACCATCGAACAGGATTTCCGAGCTCTGGGGATGGTGGTGAAGGGTCTGGGAGCCCAGGTCATCTTCTCCTCAATCCCGCCAGTGAGGGGGATGGAGGAGACGGACTTTCCAAGTCAACAGCTGGCTGCGCCGCTCGTGTTGGCAAGAGGGTTTTGGTTTCTACGAGCGTGGGCCCCTGTTTGGAGATCGACAACTGATGGGGAGAGCTGGGCTCCAGCTCACTAAGCGGGGCACGTGTGTCTATGCCAACAGGTTGGCCAGCCTGCTAAGGAGGACTGTAAACTAGGAAAGATGGGGCAAGGGGAGCGTTAGAGTGACCGGGTAGTTGGCAAAACACGGCTCGAGGCGGGGTGCCTGCAGCCAGGGAAGTGCGCATGGGCTGTGGCTACGGAGGAGCCTCTTGTATCCCTCCCGGGAAAGCCGCGTGCTCGATCAGCGCTCTGAAGTGCCTGTACACCAATGCATGCAGCATGGGCACTAAAGAGGAAGAACTAGAGAGCTGTGTGTGCTTGCAGGGCCATGATCATGAGCTCATGCAATTACAGAGACGTGGTGGGATCGTTCACATGACTGGAGTGCTGTCCTAGGTGGCTACCTGCTTTTTAGGAAGGACAGGCCAGGAAAGCGAGGTGGTGGAGTTGCTCTTTAGGTGAGAGAGCAACTGGAATGCATCGAGCTCTGCCTAGGGGTGGCTGAAGAGCGAGTCGAGAGCTTATGGGGAAGGATTAAAGGGCAGGCTAGCATGGGGGACGCTGTGGTGGGTGTTTACTACAGGCCACCTGATCGGGAAGAGGAAGTGGCGGAGGCCTTCTACAGGCGGCTGGACGTAGCCTCACGATCACGGGCGCCGGTTCTCATGGAGGGGGGGGGGGGGACTTCAACCAGCCTGATAGCTGCTGGAGACACAGCACAGCTAGGCACAAACACTCCAGGAAGTTGCTGCAGAGCATTGGTGATAACTTTTTGACACAGGTGGTGGAGGAGCCAACGAGGAGAGGTGTGCTGCTGCACCTCGTACTAACAAACAGAGAAGGACTGGCCGAAGATGCGAAGGTCGGGGGCAGCCTTGGGGGCAGTGACCACGAGATGGTGGAGTTCAGGATGCTGCGAGGAGGAGGCAGGGCAATAAGCAGGATCGCAACCCTGGACTTCAGCAGAGCAAACTTTGGCCTCTTCAGGGACCTACTTGGAGGAATCCCATGGGTTAGGGCCCTAGAAGGAGCGGGGGGTGCCCAAGAGAGCTGGTTGCTAGTCAAGCGTCACTTCCTGCCAGCTCAAGATCGGAGCATCCCTATGAGTAAGGAGGCGGGAGGCCTGCATTGGCTGAGCAAGGAGCTCCTGGCAAAACTCAGCCAGAAGAAGGAAGTAGAGAGAATGTGGAAAGGGCGACAGGCCACTTGGGAGGACTATAGGCACGTTGTCAGCGTCTGCAGGGATGCGACGAGGAAGGCCAGGGCCCATTTGGAATTAAATCTGGCAAGGGATGTCAAGGACAAGAAGAAGGGCTTCTTCGCATACATCAGGAGCAAAAGGAAGACTAGGGAAAATGCGGGCCCGCTGCTGAATGGGGTGGCTGCCCTGGTGAGAGAAGGCAGAGTTACTGAATGCCGCCTTTGCGTCAGTCTTTCCTGCTCAGGCCAGCCCTCAGGACTCTCAGACGCTGGAGGCAAGAGCGAAAGTCTGGAGAAAGGAAGACTTCCCCTTGGTTGAGGAGGATGGCGTTAGCGATCATTTAGTGAAACCTGACACCCACAAATCCATGGGCCCCGCTGGGATGCACCCACGAGTGCTGAGGGAGCTGGCGGATGTTATTGCTAGGCCACTCTCCATCATCTCTGCAAGGTCCTGGAGAACAGGAGAGGTGCCTGAGGACCGGAAGAAAGCCAGCGTCACCCCACTCTTCAAAAAGGGCAAGAAGGAGCACCCAGGGAACTACAGGCCAGTCAGGCTCACCTCCATCCCTCGAAAGGTGATGGAGCAGCTCGTCCTGGGGGCCGTCTCTAAGGCTGTGGCGGACAAGGCGGCGAGCAGGAGTGGTCAGCGTGCCTTCCCCGAGGGGAAATGATGCTTAACCGATCTGATAGCCTTCTATGCTGGAATGACTGCCTGGGTAGATGAGGCGAGAGCAGTGGATGTTGTCGACCTTGACTTCAGGAAGGCTTTCCACACTGTCTCCTGTAACATCCTCATAGGTAAGCTCAGGAAGTGTGGGTTAGATGAGTGGCCGGCGAGGTGGCTTGAGAACTGGCTGGCTGGCAGAGCTCAGAGGGTTGCGCTCCACTGATGTGGAGAGTCTAGGTGGAGGCCTGTAGCTAGCGTCGCCGCGCCAGGGGTCAGTCCTGGGTCCAGTCTTGCTCAACTTCTTCATCAGCGACCTGGCTGAAGGGACAGAGTGCCTCCTCGGCAAGTTTGCTGATGATACAAACTGGGGAGCAGTGGCTGATGCAGCAGAGGGCCGTGCTGCCGGTCAGAGGGGGCTGGCGAGATGAGCAGGCAGGAACCTCCTGAAGTTCAGCAAAGGCAATTGCAGGGTCCTGCAGCGAGGGAGGAATAAGGCCCTGCAGCAGGACAGGCTGGGGGCTGAGCTGCTGGAAAGCAGCTCTGCAGAGAAGGACCTGGGAGTGCTGCTGGACACCAAGTTAAGCACGAGGCAGCAATGTGCCCTTGTGGCCAAGAAGGCCAAAGGTATCCTGGGGGCGGTGGGGGGTGTGTGTGGGGGGGGTGCATCAGGAAGAGTGTTGTCAGCAGGTGGACGGAGGTGAGCCTCCGCCCCCCCGGCTCAGCCCTGCTGAGGCCACATGTGGAGCAGTGTGTCCAGTTCTGGGCTCCCCAGTACAAGAGGGATGTGGCACTACTGGAGCAAGGCCAGCGAAGGGCTACAGAGATGATGAGGGCACTGGAGCAGCTCTCTCTTATGAGGAAAGGCTGAGAGAGCTGCGCCTGTTCTGCCTGGCGAAGAGACCATTGATCTAACAACATATAAAACTATCGGAAGAGAGGGTGTCACGATGATGGGGGGGGCCGCACTCAACGACTCCTGTTCTCGCCGGCACTACGACGAATCCACTCGCAGCTTCTCAGACTCGCCAAGTGGCCCATTTCCTGATTCCCCGACTGACCGATGAAGGAATCGCTCGCCGACAACCAGACTCCTCACCGACTCACTCACCAACTCACAGACTCTTCAACGACTCGGCTCCTCACAGATACACCGACTCACGATTCGCCGACAGACGGAGTCACCGACTCACCTACCAACAGACTTCCCACCGACTCGCAGACTCCTCACCGTCTCACAGGTACACCGACTCACGGGCTCCCAGTTTCGCCCACTCACCGACTCTCGACTCGCTGACTTGACGACTCGTTGACTGAGCGAGCGGCCAACTCACCGACTGACAGCCTCAGCCTCTCACACTCACCGAGTCGCCGACTCGCCGACTCTCAGGCTCCCCGACTCGTCAAGTCACTCCCTGAATCCACAACTCTCAGACTCACCGGCTCACAGAAGCCCCCATTTCCCGATTCGCCGGATGGGAGCTGCTCAGCCTCTCCGGTGCACCGTGAGTATCCCCCCCACCCCGCCCCCCTTTTCCTGCGACGCTGCGTTAAGGTAACTCTTGGAGGTTGAGAGTCCGCTCGCTAAGAGAGCGAAGAAGCTAGCTTTCAAGTTGGGCTAAGCAGTGTTGCCGATTACCAGCGCAGTAGCCGATGGTTTGGGGTTATGCTTTCTAAAGTAGGACGTGCATTGCTTCAGTGGGTGTTACTAATCCGAGAGCTCGCGTGAGGAAATAAACATTGTTTTTTATTACTTTACTCTCTCGGAAGTTACCGTCCTAAGCGAGAACCTTCACAGCATGCCAGTAATGCAAACGCTGAGGCTAAACTTCAGGTCTAACCTTTGCCCTAAATCTAAAGCATAACCCAAGAGCACAGCTAACAGAGGCAGCAGTTTGTGCAGCACTGTCTGGGCTCTACTTAGAACTCTTGAGGCCTCCCCCCTCTTGGAAGTTGTGGGCGCTTTGTCGGAAGCAGCTGAGGAAGCAGGGCTGATTGCTGCTAACAGGAAAGGGCAGCTGGGCAAGGACAACTAGAGGAGGCCTTAACTCCTCCTGCGAGAAGCTCTAGCTAGGTGTAGCTGCCGCTAACAATCGATCGCTCATCCAAGTGGCCCTTGATTAGGGTGGGTCAAGCACTGGCTGAGTCAGTGCTAGGGAGAGGCCGACCATAACAGCCAGGCCCAGGGCGCAGCTCCCAGAGGCAGCAGTTTGCACAGCAGGGCACAAGAAGGCACCTTCGTTTCCGATCCCAGCAGTGCCTGCTTACTCCGGTACGGTCATGACACTGTGCAGCGCACGTTCCCCAGTACTTGTTGGAGTCGCTGCATCCTCTGTGTCAGAGGCTTGGGCCCAGGCGGACCCTCTGACAGCAGATGCAACTCTAAAGGTGTCAGGCTGCAGGGAGTGTTTTGGGGGGAGGGGAGGGTCAGAAGGCTGTGTAGCATCCGGGAAGAGGAGAAGGAGCTAGACAGGGTATTCTCGGAGACTGCGCAGCTTCATGCGTCTCAAGCCGCCAGAGCAGCGGAGTTGCGGGAGGGCTCTGTGCCGTCTGAAACGGTACATCATAACACTGTAGAAGGCGCCTGGAAGCTGGTCGCTTCTCGTAGGAGGAGGAGGAGGAGAAAGGCTGCTCCTGCTCCCGAGGACTTGCAAGTGAAGAACAGGTTTAGTGCCCTGCAGGATGAGGAGGAGCTGGACATGGCTGCAAGGGAAGTAACTGGGGCAACAGACCCTGTGCCTCGCGGGAACAGCCGGAAGAAGCGGCGGGTGACTGTTGTGGGTGACTCCCTGCTGCAGGGGACGGAGGCACCTATCTGCCGACCTGACCTCTTGTCTAGAGAGGTTTGTTGCCTGCCGGGGCTCGCGTACGAGATGTCATGGAAAGACTGCCAAGGCTTGGCCGCTCATCGGACTAGTACCCTCTGCCGCTCTGCCATGTGGGCACTAATGACACCAAGGGCAAACTGGAAACCATCGAACAGGATTTCCGAGCTCTGGGGATGGTGGTGAAGGGTCTGGGAGCCCAGGTCATCTTCTCCTCAATCCCGCCAGTGAGGGGGATGGAGGAGACGGACTTTCCAAGTCAACAGCTGGCTGCGCCGCTCGTGTTGGCAAGAGGGTTTTGGTTTCTACGAGCGTGGGCCCCTGTTTGGAGATCGACAACTGATGGGGAGAGCTGGGCTCCAGCTCACTAAGCGGGGCACGTGTGTCTATGCCAACAGGTTGGCCAGCCTGCTAAGGAGGACTGTAAACTAGGAAAGATGGGGCAAGGGGAGCGTTAGAGTGACCGGGTAGTTGGCAAAACACGGCTCGAGGCGGGGTGCCTGCAGCCAGGGAAGTGCGCATGGGCTGTGGCTACGGAGGAGCCTCTTGTATCCCTCCCGGGAAAGCCGCGTGCTCGATCAGCGCTCTGAAGTGCCTGTACACCAATGCATGCAGCATGGGCACTAAAGAGGAAGAACTAGAGAGCTGTGTGTGCTTGCAGGGCCATGATCATGAGCTCATGCAATTACAGAGACGTGGTGGGATCGTTCACATGACTGGAGTGCTGTCCTAGGTGGCTACCTGCTTTTTAGGAAGGACAGGCCAGGAAAGCGAGGTGGTGGAGTTGCTCTTTAGGTGAGAGAGCAACTGGAATGCATCGAGCTCTGCCTAGGGGTGGCTGAAGAGCGAGTCGAGAGCTTATGGGGAAGGATTAAAGGGCAGGCTAGCATGGGGGACGCTGTGGTGGGTGTTTACTACAGGCCACCTGATCGGGAAGAGGAAGTGGCGGAGGCCTTCTACAGGCGGCTGGACGTAGCCTCACGATCACGGGCGCCGGTTCTCATGGAGGGGGGGGGGGGGACTTCAACCAGCCTGATAGCTGCTGGAGACACAGCACAGCTAGGCACAAACACTCCAGGAAGTTGCTGCAGAGCATTGGTGATAACTTTTTGACACAGGTGGTGGAGGAGCCAACGAGGAGAGGTGTGCTGCTGCACCTCGTACTAACAAACAGAGAAGGACTGGCCGAAGATGCGAAGGTCGGGGGCAGCCTTGGGGGCAGTGACCACGAGATGGTGGAGTTCAGGATGCTGCGAGGAGGAGGCAGGGCAATAAGCAGGATCGCAACCCTGGACTTCAGCAGAGCAAACTTTGGCCTCTTCAGGGACCTACTTGGAGGAATCCCATGGGTTAGGGCCCTAGAAGGAGCGGGGGGTGCCCAAGAGAGCTGGTTGCTAGTCAAGCGTCACTTCCTGCCAGCTCAAGATCGGAGCATCCCTATGAGTAAGGAGGCGGGAGGCCTGCATTGGCTGAGCAAGGAGCTCCTGGCAAAACTCAGCCAGAAGAAGGAAGTAGAGAGAATGTGGAAAGGGCGACAGGCCACTTGGGAGGACTATAGGCACGTTGTCAGCGTCTGCAGGGATGCGACGAGGAAGGCCAGGGCCCATTTGGAATTAAATCTGGCAAGGGATGTCAAGGACAAGAAGAAGGGCTTCTTCGCATACATCAGGAGCAAAAGGAAGACTAGGGAAAATGCGGGCCCGCTGCTGAATGGGGTGGCTGCCCTGGTGAGAGAAGGCAGAGTTACTGAATGCCGCCTTTGCGTCAGTCTTTCCTGCTCAGGCCAGCCCTCAGGACTCTCAGACGCTGGAGGCAAGAGCGAAAGTCTGGAGAAAGGAAGACTTCCCCTTGGTTGAGGAGGATGGCGTTAGCGATCATTTAGTGAAACCTGACACCCACAAATCCATGGGCCCCGCTGGGATGCACCCACGAGTGCTGAGGGAGCTGGCGGATGTTATTGCTAGGCCACTCTCCATCATCTCTGCAAGGTCCTGGAGAACAGGAGAGGTGCCTGAGGACCGGAAGAAAGCCAGCGTCACCCCACTCTTCAAAAAGGGCAAGAAGGAGCACCCAGGGAACTACAGGCCAGTCAGGCTCACCTCCATCCCTCGAAAGGTGATGGAGCAGCTCGTCCTGGGGGCCGTCTCTAAGGCTGTGGCGGACAAGGCGGCGAGCAGGAGTGGTCAGCGTGCCTTCCCCGAGGGGAAATGATGCTTAACCGATCTGATAGCCTTCTATGCTGGAATGACTGCCTGGGTAGATGAGGCGAGAGCAGTGGATGTTGTCGACCTTGACTTCAGGAAGGCTTTCCACACTGTCTCCTGTAACATCCTCATAGGTAAGCTCAGGAAGTGTGGGTTAGATGAGTGGCCGGCGAGGTGGCTTGAGAACTGGCTGGCTGGCAGAGCTCAGAGGGTTGCGCTCCACTGATGTGGAGAGTCTAGGTGGAGGCCTGTAGCTAGCGTCGCCGCGCCAGGGGTCAGTCCTGGGTCCAGTCTTGCTCAACTTCTTCATCAGCGACCTGGCTGAAGGGACAGAGTGCCTCCTCGGCAAGTTTGCTGATGATACAAACTGGGGAGCAGTGGCTGATGCAGCAGAGGGCCGTGCTGCCGGTCAGAGGGGGCTGGCGAGATGAGCAGGCAGGAACCTCCTGAAGTTCAGCAAAGGCAATTGCAGGGTCCTGCAGCGAGGGAGGAATAAGGCCCTGCAGCAGGACAGGCTGGGGGCTGAGCTGCTGGAAAGCAGCTCTGCAGAGAAGGACCTGGGAGTGCTGCTGGACACCAAGTTAAGCACGAGGCAGCAATGTGCCCTTGTGGCCAAGAAGGCCAAAGGTATCCTGGGGGCGGTGGGGGGTGTGTGTGGGGGGGGTGCATCAGGAAGAGTGTTGTCAGCAGGTGGACGGAGGTGAGCCTCCGCCCCCCCGGCTCAGCCCTGCTGAGGCCACATGTGGAGCAGTGTGTCCAGTTCTGGGCTCCCCAGTACAAGAGGGATGTGGCACTACTGGAGCAAGGCCAGCGAAGGGCTACAGAGATGATGAGGGCACTGGAGCAGCTCTCTCTTATGAGGAAAGGCTGAGAGAGCTGCGCCTGTTCTGCCTGGCGAAGAGACCATTGATCTAACAACATATAAAACTATCGGAAGAGAGGGTGTCACGATGATGGGGGGGGCCGCACTCAACGACTCCTGTTCTCGCCGGCACTACGACGAATCCACTCGCAGCTTCTCAGACTCGCCAAGTGGCCCATTTCCTGATTCCCCGACTGACCGATGAAGGAATCGCTCGCCGACAACCAGACTCCTCACCGACTCACTCACCAACTCACAGACTCTTCAACGACTCGGCTCCTCACAGATACACCGACTCACGATTCGCCGACAGACGGAGTCACCGACTCACCTACCAACAGACTTCCCACCGACTCGCAGACTCCTCACCGTCTCACAGGTACACCGACTCACGGGCTCCCAGTTTCGCCCACTCACCGACTCTCGACTCGCTGACTTGACGACTCGTTGACTGAGCGAGCGGCCAACTCACCGACTGACAGCCTCAGCCTCTCACACTCACCGAGTCGCCGACTCGCCGACTCTCAGGCTCCCCGACTCGTCAAGTCACTCCCTGAATCCACAACTCTCAGACTCACCGGCTCACAGAAGCCCCCATTTCCCGATTCGCCGGATGGGAGCTGCTCAGCCTCTCCGGTGCACCGTGAGTATCCCCCCCACCCCGCCCCCCTTTTCCTGCGACGCTGCGTTAAGGTAACTCTTGGAGGTTGAGAGTCCGCTCGCTAAGAGAGCGAAGAAGCTAGCTTTCAAGTTGGGCTAAGCAGTGTTGCCGATTACCAGCGCAGTAGCCGATGGTTTGGGGTTATGCTTTCTAAAGTAGGACGTGCATTGCTTCAGTGGGTGTTACTAATCCGAGAGCTCGCGTGAGGAAATAAACATTGTTTTTTATTACTTTACTCTCTCGGAAGTTACCGTCCTAAGCGAGAACCTTCACAGCATGCCAGTAATGCAAACGCTGAGGCTAAACTTCAGGTCTAACCTTTGCCCTAAATCTAAAGCATAACCCAAGAGCACAGCTAACAGAGGCAGCAGTTTGTGCAGCACTGTCTGGGCTCTACTTAGAACTCTTGAGGCCTCCCCCCTCTTGGAAGTTGTGGGCGCTTTGTCGGAAGCAGCTGAGGAAGCAGGGCTGATTGCTGCTAACAGGAAAGGGCAGCTGGGCAAGGACAACTAGAGGAGGCCTTAACTCCTCCTGCGAGAAGCTCTAGCTAGGTGTAGCTGCCGCTAACAATCGATCGCTCATCCAAGTGGCCCTTGATTAGGGTGGGTCAAGCACTGGCTGAGTCAGTGCTAGGGAGAGGCCGACCATAACAGCCAGGCCCAGGGCGCAGCTCCCAGAGGCAGCAGTTTGCACAGCAGGGCACAAGAAGGCACCTTCGTTTCCGATCCCAGCAGTGCCTGCTTACTCCGGTACGGTCATGACACTGTGCAGCGCACGTTCCCCAGTACTTGTTGGAGTCGCTGCATCCTCTGTGTCAGAGGCTTGGGCCCAGGCGGACCCTCTGACAGCAGATGCAACTCTAAAGGTGTCAGGCTGCAGGGAGTGTTTTGGGGGGAGGGGAGGGTCAGAAGGCTGTGTAGCATCCGGGAAGAGGAGAAGGAGCTAGACAGGGTATTCTCGGAGACTGCGCAGCTTCATGCGTCTCAAGCCGCCAGAGCAGCGGAGTTGCGGGAGGGCTCTGTGCCGTCTGAAACGGTACATCATAACACTGTAGAAGGCGCCTGGAAGCTGGTCGCTTCTCGTAGGAGGAGGAGGAGGAGAAAGGCTGCTCCTGCTCCCGAGGACTTGCAAGTGAAGAACAGGTTTAGTGCCCTGCAGGATGAGGAGGAGCTGGACATGGCTGCAAGGGAAGTAACTGGGGCAACAGACCCTGTGCCTCGCGGGAACAGCCGGAAGAAGCGGCGGGTGACTGTTGTGGGTGACTCCCTGCTGCAGGGGATGGAGGCACCTATCTGCCGACCTGACCTCTTGTCTAGAGAGGTTTGTTGCCTGCCGGGGCTCGCGTACGAGATGTCATGGAAAGACTGCCAAGGCTTGGCCGCTCATCGGACTAGTACCCTCTGCCGCTCTGCCATGTGGGCACTAATGACACCAAGGGCAAACTGGAAACCATCGAACAGGATTTCCGAGCTCTGGGGATGGTGGTGAAGGGTCTGGGAGCCCAGGTCATCTTCTCCTCAATCCCGCCAGTGAGGGGGATGGAGGAGACGGACTTTCCAAGTCAACAGCTGGCTGCGCCGCTCGTGTTGGCAAGAGGGTTTTGGTTTCTACGAGCGTGGGCCCCTGTTTGGAGATCGACAACTGATGGGGAGAGCTGGGCTCCAGCTCACTAAGCGGGGCACGTGTGTCTATGCCAACAGGTTGGCCAGCCTGCTAAGGAGGACTGTAAACTAGGAAAGATGGGGCAAGGGGAGCGTTAGAGTGACCGGGTAGTTGGCAAAACACGGCTCGAGGCGGGGTGCCTGCAGCCAGGGAAGTGCGCATGGGCTGTGGCTACGGAGGAGCCTCTTGTATCCCTCCCGGGAAAGCCGCGTGCTCGATCAGCGCTCTGAAGTGCCTGTACACCAATGCATGCAGCATGGGCACTAAAGAGGAAGAACTAGAGAGCTGTGTGTGCTTGCAGGGCCATGATCATGAGCTCATGCAATTACAGAGACGTGGTGGGATCGTTCACATGACTGGAGTGCTGTCCTAGGTGGCTACCTGCTTTTTAGGAAGGACAGGCCAGGAAAGCGAGGTGGTGGAGTTGCTCTTTAGGTGAGAGAGCAACTGGAATGCATCGAGCTCTGCCTAGGGGTGGCTGAAGAGCGAGTCGAGAGCTTATGGGGAAGGATTAAAGGGCAGGCTAGCATGGGGGACGCTGTGATGGGTGTTTACTACAGGCCACCTGATCGGGAAGAGGAAGTGGCGGAGGCCTTCTACAGGCGGCTGGACGTAGCCTCACGATCACGGGCGCCGGTTCTCATGGGGGGGGGGGGAGGACTTCAACCAGCCTGATAGCTGCTGGAGACACAGCACAGCTAGGCACAAACACTCCAGGAAGTTGCTGCAGAGCATTGGTGATAACTTTTTGACACAGGTGGTGGAGGAGCCAACGAGGAGAGGTGTGCTGCTGCACCTCGTACTAACAAACAGAGAAGGACTGGCCGAAGATGCGAAGGTCGGGGGCAGCCTTGGGGGCAGTGACCACGAGATGGTGGAGTTCAGGATGCTGCGAGGAGGAGGCAGGGCAATAAGCAGGATCGCAACCCTGGACTTCAGCAGAGCAAACTTTGGCCTCTTCAGGGACCTACTTGGAGGAATCCCATGGGTTAGGGCCCTAGAAGGAGCGGGGGGCGCCCAAGAGAGCTGGTTGCTAGTCAAGCGTCACTTCCTGCCAGCTCAAGATCGGAGCATCCCTATGAGTAAGGAGGCGGGAGGCCTGCATTGGCTGAGCAAGGAGCTCCTGGCAAAACTCAGCCAGAAGAAGGAAGTAGAGAGAATGTGGAAAGGGCGACAGGCCACTTGGGAGGACTATAGGCACGTTGTCAGCGTCTGCAGGGATGCGACGAGGAAGGCCAGGGCCCATTTGGAATTAAATCTGGCAAGGGATGTCAAGGACAAGAAGAAGGGCTTCTTCGCATACATCAGGAGCAAAAGGAAGACTAGGGAAAATGCGGGCCCGCTGCTGAATGGGGTGGCTGCCCTGGTGAGAGAAGGCAGAGTTACTGAATGCCGCCTTTGCGTCAGTCTTTCCTGCTCAGGCCAGCCCTCAGGACTCTCAGACGCTGGAGGCAAGAGCGAAAGTCTGGAGAAAGGAAGACTTCCCCTTGGTTGAGGAGGATGGCGTTAGCGATCATTTAGTGAAACCTGACACCCACAAATCCATGGGCCCCGCTGGGATGCACCCACGAGTGCTGAGGGAGCTGGCGGATGTTATTGCTAGGCCACTCTCCATCATCTCTGCAAGGTCCTGGAGAACAGGAGAGGTGCCTGAGGACCGGAAGAAAGCCAGCGTCACCCCACTCTTCAAAAAGGGCAAGAAGGAGCACCCAGGGAACTACAGGCCAGTCAGGCTCACCTCCATCCCTCGAAAGGTGATGGAGCAGCTCGTCCTGGGGGCCGTCTCTAAGGCTGTGGCGGACAAGGCGGCGAGCAGGAGTGGTCAGCGTGCCTTCCCCGAGGGGAAATGATGCTTAACCGATCTGATAGCCTTCTATGCTGGAATGACTGCCTGGGTAGATGAGGCGAGAGCAGTGGATGTTGTCGACCTTGACTTCAGGAAGGCTTTCCACACTGTCTCCTGTAACATCCTCATAGGTAAGCTCAGGAAGTGTGGGTTAGATGAGTGGCCGGCGAGGTGGCTTGAGAACTGGCTGGCTGGCAGAGCTCAGAGGGTTGCGCTCCACTGATGTGGAGAGTCTAGGTGGAGGCCTGTAGCTAGCGTCGCCGCGCCAGGGGTCAGTCCTGGGTCCAGTCTTGCTCAACTTCTTCATCAGCGACCTGGCTGAAGGGACAGAGTGCCTCCTCGGCAAGTTTGCTGATGATACAAACTGGGGAGCAGTGGCTGATGCAGCAGAGGGCCGTGCTGCCGGTCAGAGGGGGCTGGCGAGATGAGCAGGCAGGAACCTCCTGAAGTTCAGCAAAGGCAATTGCAGGGTCCTGCAGCGAGGGAGGAATAAGGCCCTGCAGCAGGACAGGCTGGGGGCTGAGCTGCTGGAAAGCAGCTCTGCAGAGAAGGACCTGGGAGTGCTGCTGGACACCAAGTTAAGCACGAGGCAGCAATGTGCCCTTGTGGCCAAGAAGGCCAAAGGTATCCTGGGGGCGGTGGGGGGTGTGTGTGGGGGGGTGCATCAGGAAGAGTGTTGTCAGCAGGTGGACGGAGGTGAGCCTCCGCCCCCCCCGGCTCAGCCCTGCTGAGGCCACATGTGGAGCAGTGTGTCCAGTTCTGGGCTCCCCAGTACAAGAGGGATGTGGCACTACTGGAGCAAGGCCAGCGAAGGGCTACAGAGATGATGAGGGCACTGGAGCAGCTCTCTCTTATGAGGAAAGGCTGAGAGAGCTGCGCCTGTTCTGCCTGGCGAAGAGACCATTGATCTAACAACATATAAAACTATCGGAAGAGAGGGTGTCACGATGATGGGGGGGGCCGCACTCAACGACTCCTGTTCTCGCCGGCACTACGACGAATCCACTCGCAGCTTCTCAGACTCGCCAAGTGGCCCATTTCCTGATTCCCCGACTGACCGATGAAGGAATCGCTCGCCGACAACCAGACTCCTCACCGACTCACTCACCAACTCACAGACTCTTCAACGACTCGGCTCCTCACAGATACACCGACTCACGATTCGCCGACAGACGGAGTCACCGACTCACCTACCAACAGACTTCCCACCGACTCGCAGACTCCTCACCGTCTCACAGGTACACCGACTCACGGGCTCCCAGTTTCGCCCACTCACCGACTCTCGACTCGCTGACTTGACGACTCGTTGACTGAGCGAGCGGCCAACTCACCGACTGACAGCCTCAGCCTCTCACACTCACCGAGTCGCCGACTCGCCGACTCACCGACTCTCAGGCTCCCCGACTCGTCAAGTCACTCCCTGAATCCACAACTCTCAGACTCACCGGCTCACAGAAGCCCCCATTTCCCGATTCGCCGGATGGGAGCTGCTCAGCCTCTCCGGTGCACCGTGAGTATCCCCCCCCCACCCCGCCCTCCGCCCCCCCTTTTCCTGCGACGCTGCGTTAAGGTAACTCTTGGAGGTTGAGAGTCCGCTCGCTAAGAGAGCGAAGAAGCTAGCTTTCAAGTTGGGCTAAGCAGTGTTGCCGATTACCAGCGCAGTAGCCGATGGTTTGGGGTTATGCTTTCTAAAGTAGGACGTGCATTGCTTCAGTGGGTGTTACTAATCCGAGAGCTCGCGTGAGGAAATAAACATTGTTTTTTATTACTTTACTCTCTCGGTCCTAAGCGAGAACCTTCACAGCATGCCAGTAATGCAAACGCTGAGGCTAAACTTCAGGTCTAACCTTTGCCCTAAATCTAAAGCATAACCCAAGAGCACAGCTAACAGAGGCAGCAGTTTGTGCAGCACTGTCTGGGCTCTACTTAGAACTCTTGAGGCCTCCCCCCTCTTGGAAGTTGTGGGCGCTTTGTCGGAAGCAGCTGAGGAAGCAGGGCTGATTGCTGCTAACAGGAAAGGGCAGCTGGGCAAGGACAACTAGAGGAGGCCTTAACTCCTCCTGCGAGAAGCTCTAGCTAGGTGTAGCTGCCGCTAACAATCGATCGCTCATCCAAGTGGCCCTTGATTAGGGTGGGTCAAGCACTGGCTGAGTCAGTGCTAGGGAGAGGCCGACCATAACAGCCAGGCCCAGGGCGCAGCTCCCAGAGGCAGCAGTTTGCACAGCAGGGCACAAGAAGGCACCTTCGTTTCCGATCCCAGCAGTGCCTGCTTACTCCGGTACGGTCATGACACTGTGCAGCGCACGTTCCCCAGTACTTGTTGGAGTCGCTGCATCCTCTGTGTCAGAGGCTTGGGCCCAGGCGGACCCTCTGACAGCAGATGCAACTCTAAAGGTGTCAGGCTGCAGGGAGTGTTTTGGGGGGAGGGGAGGGTCAGAAGGCTGTGTAGCATCCGGGAAGAGGAGAAGGAGCTAGACAGGGTATTCTCGGAGACTGCGCAGCTTCATGCGTCTCAAGCCGCCAGAGCAGCGGAGTTGCGGGAGGGCTCTGTGCCGTCTGAAACGGTACATCATAACACTGTAGAAGGCGCCTGGAAGCTGGTCGCTTCTCGTAGGAGGAGGAGGAGGAGAAAGGCTGCTCCTGCTCCCGAGGACTTGCAAGTGAAGAACAGGTTTAGTGCCCTGCAGGATGAGGAGGAGCTGGACATGGCTGCAAGGGAAGTAACTGGGGCAACAGACCCTGTGCCTCGCGGGAACAGCCGGAAGAAGCGGCGGGTGACTGTTGTGGGTGACTCCCTGCTGCAGGGGACGGAGGCACCTATCTGCCGACCTGACCTCTTGTCTAGAGAGGTTTGTTGCCTGCCGGGGCTCGCGTACGAGATGTCATGGAAAGACTGCCAAGGCTTGGCCGCTCATCGGACTAGTACCCTCTGCCGCTCTGCCATGTGGGCACTAATGACACCAAGGGCAAACTGGAAACCATCGAACAGGATTTCCGAGCTCTGGGGATGGTGGTGAAGGGTCTGGGAGCCCAGGTCATCTTCTCCTCAATCCCGCCAGTGAGGGGGATGGAGGAGACGGACTTTCCAAGTCAACAGCTGGCTGCGCCGCTCGTGTTGGCAAGAGGGTTTTGGTTTCTACGAGCGTGGGCCCCTGTTTGGAGATCGACAACTGATGGGGAGAGCTGGGCTCCAGCTCACTAAGCGGGGCACGTGTGTCTATGCCAACAGGTTGGCCAGCCTGCTAAGGAGGACTGTAAACTAGGAAAGATGGGGCAAGGGGAGCGTTAGAGTGACCGGGTAGTTGGCAAAACACGGCTCGAGGCGGGGTGCCTGCAGCCAGGGAAGTGCGCATGGGCTGTGGCTACGGAGGAGCCTCTTGTATCCCTCCCGGGAAAGCCGCGTGCTCGATCAGCGCTCTGAAGTGCCTGTACACCAATGCATGCAGCATGGGCACTAAAGAGGAAGAACTAGAGAGCTGTGTGTGCTTGCAGGGCCATGATCATGAGCTCATGCAATTACAGAGACGTGGTGGGATCGTTCACATGACTGGAGTGCTGTCCTAGGTGGCTACCTGCTTTTTAGGAAGGACAGGCCAGGAAAGCGAGGTGGTGGAGTTGCTCTTTAGGTGAGAGAGCAACTGGAATGCATCGAGCTCTGCCTAGGGGTGGCTGAAGAGCGAGTCGAGAGCTTATGGGGAAGGATTAAAGGGCAGGCTAGCATGGGGGACGCTGTGGTGGGTGTTTACTACAGGCCACCTGATCGGGAAGAGGAAGTGGCGGAGGCCTTCTACAGGCGGCTGGACGTAGCCTCACGATCACGGGCGCCGGTTCTCATGGAGGGGGGGGGGGGGACTTCAACCAGCCTGATAGCTGCTGGAGACACAGCACAGCTAGGCACAAACACTCCAGGAAGTTGCTGCAGAGCATTGGTGATAACTTTTTGACACAGGTGGTGGAGGAGCCAACGAGGAGAGGTGTGCTGCTGCACCTCGTACTAACAAACAGAGAAGGACTGGCCGAAGATGCGAAGGTCGGGGGCAGCCTTGGGGGCAGTGACCACGAGATGGTGGAGTTCAGGATGCTGCGAGGAGGAGGCAGGGCAATAAGCAGGATCGCAACCCTGGACTTCAGCAGAGCAAACTTTGGCCTCTTCAGGGACCTACTTGGAGGAATCCCATGGGTTAGGGCCCTAGAAGGAGCGGGGGGTGCCCAAGAGAGCTGGTTGCTAGTCAAGCGTCACTTCCTGCCAGCTCAAGATCGGAGCATCCCTATGAGTAAGGAGGCGGGAGGCCTGCATTGGCTGAGCAAGGAGCTCCTGGCAAAACTCAGCCAGAAGAAGGAAGTAGAGAGAATGTGGAAAGGGCGACAGGCCACTTGGGAGGACTATAGGCACGTTGTCAGCGTCTGCAGGGATGCGACGAGGAAGGCCAGGGCCCATTTGGAATTAAATCTGGCAAGGGATGTCAAGGACAAGAAGAAGGGCTTCTTCGCATACATCAGGAGCAAAAGGAAGACTAGGGAAAATGCAGGCCCGCTGCTGAATGGGGTGGCTGCCCTGGTGAGAGAAGGCAGAGTTACTGAATGCCGCCTTTGCGTCAGTCTTTCCTGCTCAGGCCAGCCCTCAGGACTCTCAGACGCTGGAGGCAAGAGCGAAAGTCTGGAGAAAGGAAGACTTCCCCTTGGTTGAGGAGGATGGCGTTAGCGATCATTTAGTGAAACCTGACACCCACAAATCCATGGGCCCCGCTGGGATGCACCCACGAGTGCTGAGGGAGCTGGCGGATGTTATTGCTAGGCCACTCTCCATCATCTCTGCAAGGTCCTGGAGAACAGGAGAGGTGCCTGAGGACCGGAAGAAAGCCAGCGTCACCCCACTCTTCAAAAAGGGCAAGAAGGAGCACCCAGGGAACTACAGGCCAGTCAGGCTCACCTCCATCCCTCGAAAGGTGATGGAGCAGCTCGTCCTGGGGGCCGTCTCTAAGGCTGTGGCGGACAAGGCGGCGAGCAGGAGTGGTCAGCGTGCCTTCCCCGAGGGGAAATGATGCTTAACCGATCTGATAGCCTTCTATGCTGGAATGACTGCCTGGGTAGATGAGGCGAGAGCAGTGGATGTTGTCGACCTTGACTTCAGGAAGGCTTTCCACACTGTCTCCTGTAACATCCTCATAGGTAAGCTCAGGAAGTGTGGGTTAGATGAGTGGCCGGCGAGGTGGCTTGAGAACTGGCTGGCTGGCAGAGCTCAGAGGGTTGCGCTCCACTGATGTGGAGAGTCTAGGTGGAGGCCTGTAGCTAGCGTCGCCGCGCCAGGGGTCAGTCCTGGGTCCAGTCTTGCTCAACTTCTTCATCAGCGACCTGGCTGAAGGGACAGAGTGCCTCCTCGGCAAGTTTGCTGATGATACAAACTGGGGAGCAGTGGCTGATGCAGCAGAGGGCCGTGCTGCCGGTCAGAGGGGGCTGGCGAGATGAGCAGGCAGGAACCTCCTGAAGTTCAGCAAAGGCAATTGCAGGGTCCTGCAGCGAGGGAGGAATAAGGCCCTGCAGCAGGACAGGCTGGGGGCTGAGCTGCTGGAAAGCAGCTCTGCAGAGAAGGACCTGGGAGTGCTGCTGGACACCAAGTTAAGCACGAGGCAGCAATGTGCCCTTGTGGCCAAGAAGGCCAAAGGTATCCTGGGGGCGGTGGGGGGTGTGTGTGGGGGGGGTGTGCATCAGGAAGAGTGTTGTCAGCAGGTGGACGGAGGTGAGCCTCCGCCCCCCCGGCTCAGCCCTGCTGAGGCCACATGTGGAGCAGTGTGTCCAGTTCTGGGCTCCCCAGTACAAGAGGGATGTGGCACTACTGGAGCAAGGCCAGCGAAGGGCTACAGAGATGATGAGGGCACTGGAGCAGCTCTCTCTTATGAGGAAAGGCTGAGAGAGCTGCGCCTGTTCTGCCTGGCGAAGAGACCATTGATCTAACAACATATAAAACTATCGGAAGAGAGGGTGTCACGATGATGGGGGGGCCGCACTCAACGACTCCTGTTCTCGCCGGCACTACGACGAATCCACTCGCAGCTTCTCAGACTCGCCAAGTGGCCCATTTCCTGATTCCCCGACTGACCGATGAAGGAATCGCTCGCCGACAACCAGACTCCTCACCGACTCACTCACCAACTCACAGACTCTTCAACGACTCGGCTCCTCACAGATACACCGACTCACGATTCGCCGACAGACGGAGTCACCGACTCACCTACCAACAGACTTCCCACCGACTCGCAGACTCCTCACCGTCTCACAGGTACACCGACTCACGGGCTCCCAGTTTCGCCCACTCACCGACTCTCGACTCGCTGACTTGACGACTCGTTGACTGAGCGAGCGGCCAACTCACCGACTGACAGCCTCAGCCTCTCACACTCACCGAGTCGCCGACTCACCGACTCTCAGGCTCCCCGACTCGTCAAGTCACTCCCTGAATCCACAACTCTCAGACTCACCGGCTCACAGAAGCCCCCATTTCCCGATTCGCCGGATGGGAGCTGCTCAGCCTCTCCGGTGCACCGTGAGTACCCCCCCACACCCCGCCCTCCGCTCCCCTTTTCCTGCGACGCTGCGTTAAGGTAACTCTTGGAGGTTGAGAGTCCGCTCGCTAAGAGAGCGAAGAAGCTAGCTTTCAAGTTGGGCTAAGCAGTGTTGCCGATTACCAGCGCAGTAGCCGATGGTTTGGGGTTATGCTTTCTAAAGTAGGACGTGCATTGCTTCAGTGGGTGTTACTAATCCGAGAGCTCGCGTGAGGAAATAAACATTGTTTTTTATTACTTTACTCTCTCGGAAGTTACCGTCCTAAGCGAGAACCTTCACAGCATGCCAGTAATGCAAACGCTGAGGCTAAACTTCAGGTCTAACCTTTGCCCTAAATCTAAAGCATAACCCAAGAGCACAGCTAACAGAGGCAGCAGTTTGTGCAGCACTGTCTGGGCTCTACTTAGAACTCTTGAGGCCTCCCCCCTCTTGGAAGTTGTGGGCGCTTTGTCGGAAGCAGCTGAGGAAGCAGGGCTGATTGCTGCTAACAGGAAAGGGCAGCTGGGCAAGGACAACTAGAGGAGGCCTTAACTCCTCCTGCGAGAAGCTCTAGCTAGGTGTAGCTGCCGCTAACAATCGATCGCTCATCCAAGTGGCCCTTGATTAGGGTGGGTCAAGCACTGGCTGAGTCAGTGCTAGGGAGAGGCCGACCATAACAGCCAGGCCCAGGGCGCAGCTCCCAGAGGCAGCAGTTTGCACAGCAGGGCACAAGAAGGCACCTTCGTTTCCGATCCCAGCAGTGCCTGCTTACTCCGGTACGGTCATGACACTGTGCAGCGCACGTTCCCCAGTACTTGTTGGAGTCGCTGCATCCTCTGTGTCAGAGGCTTGGGCCCAGGCGGACCCTCTGACAGCAGATGCAACTCTAAAGGTGTCAGGCTGCAGGGAGTGTTTTGGGGGGAGGGGAGGGTCAGAAGGCTGTGTAGCATCCGGGAAGAGGAGAAGGAGCTAGACAGGGTATTCTCGGAGACTGCGCAGCTTCATGCGTCTCAAGCCGCCAGAGCAGCGGAGTTGCGGGAGGGCTCTGTGCCGTCTGAAACGGTACATCATAACACTGTAGAAGGCGCCTGGAAGCTGGTCGCTTCTCGTAGGAGGAGGAGGAGGAGAAAGGCTGCTCCTGCTCCCGAGGACTTGCAAGTGAAGAACAGGTTTAGTGCCCTGCAGGATGAGGAGGAGCTGGACATGGCTGCAAGGGAAGTAACTGGGGCAACAGACCCTGTGCCTCGCGGGAACAGCCGGAAGAAGCGGCGGGTGACTGTTGTGGGTGACTCCCTGCTGCAGGGGACGGAGGCACCTATCTGCCGACCTGACCTCTTGTCTAGAGAGGTTTGTTGCCTGCCGGGGCTCGCGTACGAGATGTCATGGAAAGACTGCCAAGGCTTGGCCGCTCATCGGACTAGTACCCTCTGCCGCTCTGCCATGTGGGCACTAATGACACCAAGGGCAAACTGGAAACCATCGAACAGGATTTCCGAGCTCTGGGGATGGTGGTGAAGGGTCTGGGAGCCCAGGTCATCTTCTCCTCAATCCCGCCAGTGAGGGGGATGGAGGAGACGGACTTTCCAAGTCAACAGCTGGCTGCGCCGCTCGTGTTGGCAAGAGGGTTTTGGTTTCTACGAGCGTGGGCCCCTGTTTGGAGATCGACAACTGATGGGGAGAGCTGGGCTCCAGCTCACTAAGCGGGGCACGTGTGTCTATGCCAACAGGTTGGCCAGCCTGCTAAGGAGGACTGTAAACTAGGAAAGATGGGGCAAGGGGAGCGTTAGAGTGACCGGGTAGTTGGCAAAACACGGCTCGAGGCGGGGTGCCTGCAGCCAGGGAAGTGCGCATGGGCTGTGGCTACGGAGGAGCCTCTTGTATCCCTCCCGGGAAAGCCGCGTGCTCGATCAGCGCTCTGAAGTGCCTGTACACCAATGCATGCAGCATGGGCACTAAAGAGGAAGAACTAGAGAGCTGTGTGTGCTTGCAGGGCCATGATCATGAGCTCATGCAATTACAGAGACGTGGTGGGATCGTTCACATGACTGGAGTGCTGTCCTAGGTGGCTACCTGCTTTTTAGGAAGGACAGGCCAGGAAAGCGAGGTGGTGGAGTTGCTCTTTAGGTGAGAGAGCAACTGGAATGCATCGAGCTCTGCCTAGGGGTGGCTGAAGAGCGAGTCGAGAGCTTATGGGGAAGGATTAAAGGGCAGGCTAGCATGGGGGACGCTGTGGTGGGTGTTTACTACAGGCCACCTGATCGGGAAGAGGAAGTGGCGGAGGCCTTCTACAGGCGGCTGGACGTAGCCTCACGATCACGGGCGCCGGTTCTCATGGGGGGGGGGACTTCAACCAGCCTGATAGCTGCTGGAGACACAGCACAGCTAGGCACAAACACTCCAGGAAGTTGCTGCAGAGCATTGGTGATAACTTTTTGACACAGGTGGTGGAGGAGCCAACGAGGAGAGGTGTGCTGCTGCACCTCGTACTAACAAACAGAGAAGGACTGGCCGAAGATGCGAAGGTCGGGGGCAGCCTTGGGGGCAGTGACCACGAGATGGTGGAGTTCAGGATGCTGCGAGGAGGAGGCAGGCCTCTCCGGTGCACCGTGAGTACCCCCCCACACCCCGCCCTCCGCTCCCCTTTTCCTGCGACGCTGCGTTAAGGTAACTCTTGGAGGTTGAGAGTCCGCTCGCTAAGAGAGCGAAGAAGCTAGCTTTCAAGTTGGGCTAAGCAGTGTTGCCGATTACCAGCGCAGTAGCCGATGGTTTGGGGTTATGCTTTCTAAAGTAGGACGTGCATTGCTTCAGTGGGTGTTACTAATCCGAGAGCTCGCGTGAGGAAATAAACATTGTTTTTTATTACTTTACTCTCTCGGAAGTTACCGTCCTAAGCGAGAACCTTCACAGCATGCCAGTAATGCAAACGCTGAGGCTAAACTTCAGGTCTAACCTTTGCCCTAAATCTAAAGCATAACCCAAGAGCACAGCTAACAGAGGCAGCAGTTTGTGCAGCACTGTCTGGGCTCTACTTAGAACTCTTGAGGCCTCCCCCCTCTTGGAAGTTGTGGGCGCTTTGTCGGAAGCAGCTGAGGAAGCAGGGCTGATTGCTGCTAACAGGAAAGGGCAGCTGGGCAAGGACAACTAGAGGAGGCCTTAACTCCTCCTGCGAGAAGCTCTAGCTAGGTGTAGCTGCCGCTAACAATCGATCGCTCATCCAAGTGGCCCTTGATTAGGGTGGGTCAAGCACTGGCTGAGTCAGTGCTAGGGAGAGGCCGACCATAACAGCCAGGCCCAGGGCGCAGCTCCCAGAGGCAGCAGTTTGCACAGCAGGGCACAAGAAGGCACCTTCGTTTCCGATCCCAGCAGTGCCTGCTTACTCCGGTACGGTCATGACACTGTGCAGCGCACGTTCCCCAGTACTTGTTGGAGTCGCTGCATCCTCTGTGTCAGAGGCTTGGGCCCAGGCGGACCCTCTGACAGCAGATGCAACTCTAAAGGTGTCAGGCTGCAGGGAGTGTTTTGGGGGGAGGGGAGGGTCAGAAGGCTGTGTAGCATCCGGGAAGAGGAGAAGGAGCTAGACAGGGTATTCTCGGAGACTGCGCAGCTTCATGCGTCTCAAGCCGCCAGAGCAGCGGAGTTGCGGGAGGGCTCTGTGCCGTCTGAAACGGTACATCATAACACTGTAGAAGGCGCCTGGAAGCTGGTCGCTTCTCGTAGGAGGAGGAGGAGGAGAAAGGCTGCTCCTGCTCCCGAGGACTTGCAAGTGAAGAACAGGTTTAGTGCCCTGCAGGATGAGGAGGAGCTGGACATGGCTGCAAGGGAAGTAACTGGGGCAACAGACCCTGTGCCTCGCGGGAACAGCCGGAAGAAGCGGCGGGTGACTGTTGTGGGTGACTCCCTGCTGCAGGGGATGGAGGCACCTATCTGCCGACCTGACCTCTTGTCTAGAGAGGTTTGTTGCCTGCCGGGGCTCGCGTACGAGATGTCATGGAAAGACTGCCAAGGCTTGGCCGCTCATCGGACTAGTACCCTCTGCCGCTCTGCCATGTGGGCACTAATGACACCAAGGGCAAACTGGAAACCATCGAACAGGATTTCCGAGCTCTGGGGATGGTGGTGAAGGGTCTGGGAGCCCAGGTCATCTTCTCCTCAATCCCGCCAGTGAGGGGGATGGAGGAGACGGACTTTCCAAGTCAACAGCTGGCTGCGCCGCTCGTGTTGGCAAGAGGGTTTTGGTTTCTACGAGCGTGGGCCCCTGTTTGGAGATCGACAACTGATGGGGAGAGCTGGGCTCCAGCTCACTAAGCGGGGCACGTGTGTCTATGCCAACAGGTTGGCCAGCCTGCTAAGGAGGACTGTAAACTAGGAAAGATGGGGCAAGGGGAGCGTTAGAGTGACCGGGTAGTTGGCAAAACACGGCTCGAGGCGGGGTGCCTGCAGCCAGGGAAGTGCGCATGGGCTGTGGCTACGGAGGAGCCTCTTGTATCCCTCCCGGGAAAGCCGCGTGCTCGATCAGCGCTCTGAAGTGCCTGTACACCAATGCATGCAGCATGGGCACTAAAGAGGAAGAACTAGAGAGCTGTGTGTGCTTGCAGGGCCATGATCATGAGCTCATGCAATTACAGAGACGTGGTGGGATCGTTCACATGACTGGAGTGCTGTCCTAGGTGGCTACCTGCTTTTTAGGAAGGACAGGCCAGGAAAGCGAGGTGGTGGAGTTGCTCTTTAGGTGAGAGAGCAACTGGAATGCATCGAGCTCTGCCTAGGGGTGGCTGAAGAGCGAGTCGAGAGCTTATGGGGAAGGATTAAAGGGCAGGCTAGCATGGGGGACGCTGTGATGGGTGTTTACTACAGGCCACCTGATCGGGAAGAGGAAGTGGCGGAGGCCTTCTACAGGCGGCTGGACGTAGCCTCACGATCACGGGCGCCGGTTCTCATGGGGGGGGGGGGGAGGACTTCAACCAGCCTGATAGCTGCTGGAGACACAGCACAGCTAGGCACAAACACTCCAGGAAGTTGCTGCAGAGCATTGGTGATAACTTTTTGACACAGGTGGTGGAGGAGCCAACGAGGAGAGGTGTGCTGCTGCACCTCGTACTAACAAACAGAGAAGGACTGGCCGAAGATGCGAAGGTCGGGGGCAGCCTTGGGGGCAGTGACCACGAGATGGTGGAGTTCAGGATGCTGCGAGGAGGAGGCAGGGCAATAAGCAGGATCGCAACCCTGGACTTCAGCAGAGCAAACTTTGGCCTCTTCAGGGACCTACTTGGAGGAATCCCATGGGTTAGGGCCCTAGAAGGAGCGGGGGGCGCCCAAGAGAGCTGGTTGCTAGTCAAGCGTCACTTCCTGCCAGCTCAAGATCGGAGCATCCCTATGAGTAAGGAGGCGGGAGGCCTGCATTGGCTGAGCAAGGAGCTCCTGGCAAAACTCAGCCAGAAGAAGGAAGTAGAGAGAATGTGGAAAGGGCGACAGGCCACTTGGGAGGACTATAGGCACGTTGTCAGCGTCTGCAGGGATGCGACGAGGAAGGCCAGGGCCCATTTGGAATTAAATCTGGCAAGGGATGTCAAGGACAAGAAGAAGGGCTTCTTCGCATACATCAGGAGCAAAAGGAAGACTAGGGAAAATGCGGGCCCGCTGCTGAATGGGGTGGCTGCCCTGGTGAGAGAAGGCAGAGTTACTGAATGCCGCCTTTGCGTCAGTCTTTCCTGCTCAGGCCAGCCCTCAGGACTCTCAGACGCTGGAGGCAAGAGCGAAAGTCTGGAGAAAGGAAGACTTCCCCTTGGTTGAGGAGGATGGCGTTAGCGATCATTTAGTGAAACCTGACACCCACAAATCCATGGGCCCCGCTGGGATGCACCCACGAGTGCTGAGGGAGCTGGCGGATGTTATTGCTAGGCCACTCTCCATCATCTCTGCAAGGTCCTGGAGAACAGGAGAGGTGCCTGAGGACCGGAAGAAAGCCAGCGTCACCCCACTCTTCAAAAAGGGCAAGAAGGAGCACCCAGGGAACTACAGGCCAGTCAGGCTCACCTCCATCCCTCGAAAGGTGATGGAGCAGCTCGTCCTGGGGGCCGTCTCTAAGGCTGTGGCGGACAAGGCGGCGAGCAGGAGTGGTCAGCGTGCCTTCCCCGAGGGGAAATGATGCTTAACCGATCTGATAGCCTTCTATGCTGGAATGACTGCCTGGGTAGATGAGGCGAGAGCAGTGGATGTTGTCGACCTTGACTTCAGGAAGGCTTTCCACACTGTCTCCTGTAACATCCTCATAGGTAAGCTCAGGAAGTGTGGGTTAGATGAGTGGCCGGCGAGGTGGCTTGAGAACTGGCTGGCTGGCAGAGCTCAGAGGGTTGCGCTCCACTGATGTGGAGAGTCTAGGTGGAGGCCTGTAGCTAGCGTCGCCGCGCCAGGGGTCAGTCCTGGGTCCAGTCTTGCTCAACTTCTTCATCAGCGACCTGGCTGAAGGGACAGAGTGCCTCCTCGGCAAGTTTGCTGATGATACAAACTGGGGAGCAGTGGCTGATGCAGCAGAGGGCCGTGCTGCCGGTCAGAGGGGGCTGGCGAGATGAGCAGGCAGGAACCTCCTGAAGTTCAGCAAAGGCAATTGCAGGGTCCTGCAGCGAGGGAGGAATAAGGCCCTGCAGCAGGACAGGCTGGGGGCTGAGCTGCTGGAAAGCAGCTCTGCAGAGAAGGACCTGGGAGTGCTGCTGGACACCAAGTTAAGCACGAGGCAGCAATGTGCCCTTGTGGCCAAGAAGGCCAAAGGTATCCTGGGGGCGGTGGGGGGTGTGTGTGGGGGGGGTGTGCATCAGGAAGAGTGTTGTCAGCAGGTGGACGGAGGTGAGCCTCCGCCCCCCCGGCTCAGCCCTGCTGAGGCCACATGTGGAGCAGTGTGTCCAGTTCTGGGCTCCCCAGTACAAGAGGGATGTGGCACTACTGGAGCAAGGCCAGCGAAGGGCTACAGAGATGATGAGGGCACTGGAGCAGCTCTCTCTTATGAGGAAAGGCTGAGAGAGCTGCGCCTGTTCTGCCTGGCGAAGAGACCATTGATCTAACAACATATAAAACTATCGGAAGAGAGGGTGTCACGATGATGGGGGGGCCGCACTCAACGACTCCTGTTCTCGCCGGCACTACGACGAATCCACTCGCAGCTTCTCAGACTCGCCAAGTGGCCCATTTCCTGATTCCCCGACTGACCGATGAAGGAATCGCTCGCCGACAACCAGACTCCTCACCGACTCACTCACCAACTCACAGACTCTTCAACGACTCGGCTCCTCACAGATACACCGACTCACGATTCGCCGACAGACGGAGTCACCGACTCACCTACCAACAGACTTCCCACCGACTCGCAGACTCCTCACCGTCTCACAGGTACACCGACTCACGGGCTCCCAGTTTCGCCCACTCACCGACTCTCGACTCGCTGACTTGACGACTCGTTGACTGAGCGAGCGGCCAACTCACCGACTGACAGCCTCAGCCTCTCACACTCACCGAGTCGCCGACTCGCCGACTCACCGACTCTCAGGCTCCCCGACTCGTCAAGTCACTCCCTGAATCCACAACTCTCAGACTCACCGGCTCACAGAAGCCCCCATTTCCCGATTCGCCGGATGGGAGCTGCTCAGCCTCTCCGGTGCACCGTGAGTATCCCCCCCCCCACCCCGCCCTCCGCCCCCCCTTTTCCTGCGACGCTGCGTTAAGGTAACTCTTGGAGGTTGAGAGTCCGCTCGCTAAGAGAGCGAAGAAGCTAGCTTTCAAGTTGGGCTAAGCAGTGTTGCCGATTACCAGCGCAGTAGCCGATGGTTTGGGGTTATGCTTTCTAAAGTAGGACGTGCATTGCTTCAGTGGGTGTTACTAATCCGAGAGCTCGCGTGAGGAAATAAACATTGTTTTTTATTACTTTACTCTCTCGGTCCTAAGCGAGAACCTTCACAGCATGCCAGTAATGCAAACGCTGAGGCTAAACTTCAGGTCTAACCTTTGCCCTAAATCTAAAGCATAACCCAAGAGCACAGCTAACAGAGGCAGCAGTTTGTGCAGCACTGTCTGGGCTCTACTTAGAACTCTTGAGGCCTCCCCCCTCTTGGAAGTTGTGGGCGCTTTGTCGGAAGCAGCTGAGGAAGCAGGGCTGATTGCTGCTAACAGGAAAGGGCAGCTGGGCAAGGACAACTAGAGGAGGCCTTAACTCCTCCTGCGAGAAGCTCTAGCTAGGTGTAGCTGCCGCTAACAATCGATCGCTCATCCAAGTGGCCCTTGATTAGGGTGGGTCAAGCACTGGCTGAGTCAGTGCTAGGGAGAGGCCGACCATAACAGCCAGGCCCAGGGCGCAGCTCCCAGAGGCAGCAGTTTGCACAGCAGGGCACAAGAAGGCACCTTCGTTTCCGATCCCAGCAGTGCCTGCTTACTCCGGTACGGTCATGACACTGTGCAGCGCACGTTCCCCAGTACTTGTTGGAGTCGCTGCATCCTCTGTGTCAGAGGCTTGGGCCCAGGCGGACCCTCTGACAGCAGATGCAACTCTAAAGGTGTCAGGCTGCAGGGAGTGTTTTGGGGGGAGGGGAGGGTCAGAAGGCTGTGTAGCATCCGGGAAGAGGAGAAGGAGCTAGACAGGGTATTCTCGGAGACTGCGCAGCTTCATGCGTCTCAAGCCGCCAGAGCAGCGGAGTTGCGGGAGGGCTCTGTGCCGTCTGAAACGGT
Organism: Apteryx mantelli; assembly: GCF_036417845.1. NCBI lineage: Eukaryota > Metazoa > Chordata > Aves > Apterygiformes > Apterygidae > Apteryx > Apteryx mantelli. The sequence goes on along the minus strand of NW_027118557.1, from coordinate 66,441 downwards.
ACATCATAACACTGTAGAAGGCGCCTGGAAGCTGGTCGCTTCTCGTAGGAGGAGGAGGAGGAGAAAGGCTGCTCCTGCTCCCGAGGACTTGCAAGTGAAGAACAGGTTTAGTGCCCTGCAGGATGAGGAGGAGCTGGACATGGCTGCAAGGGAAGTAACTGGGGCAACAGACCCTGTGCCTCGCGGGAACAGCCGGAAGAAGCGGCGGGTGACTGTTGTGGGTGACTCCCTGCTGCAGGGGACGGAGGCACCTATCTGCCGACCTGACCTCTTGTCTAGAGAGGTTTGTTGCCTGCCGGGGCTCGCGTACGAGATGTCATGGAAAGACTGCCAAGGCTTGGCCGCTCATCGGACTAGTACCCTCTGCCGCTCTGCCATGTGGGCACTAATGACACCAAGGGCAAACTGGAAACCATCGAACAGGATTTCCGAGCTCTGGGGATGGTGGTGAAGGGTCTGGGAGCCCAGGTCATCTTCTCCTCAATCCCGCCAGTGAGGGGGATGGAGGAGACGGACTTTCCAAGTCAACAGCTGGCTGCGCCGCTCGTGTTGGCAAGAGGGTTTTGGTTTCTACGAGCGTGGGCCCCTGTTTGGAGATCGACAACTGATGGGGAGAGCTGTGCTCCAGCTCACTAAGCGGGGCACGTGTGTCTATGCCAACAGGTTGGCCAGCCTGCTAAGGAGGACTGTAAACTAGGAAAGATGGGGCAAGGGGAGCGTTAGAGTGACCGGGTAGTTGGCAAAACACGGCTCGAGGCGGGGTGCCTGCAGCCAGGGAAGTGCGCATGGGCTGTGGCTACGGAGGAGCCTCTTGTATCCCTCCCGGGAAAGCCGCGTGCTCGATCAGCGCTCTGAAGTGCCTGTACACCAATGCATGCAGCATGGGCACTAAAGAGGAAGAACTAGAGAGCTGTGTGTGCTTGCAGGGCCATGATCATGAGCTCATGCAATTACAGAGACGTGGTGGGATCGTTCACATGACTGGAGTGCTGTCCTAGGTGGCTACCTGCTTTTTAGGAAGGACAGGCCAGGAAAGCGAGGTGGTGGAGTTGCTCTTTAGGTGAGAGAGCAACTGGAATGCATCGAGCTCTGCCTAGGGGTGGCTGAAGAGCGAGTCGAGAGCTTATGGGGAAGGATTAAAGGGCAGGCTAGCATGGGGGACGCTGTGGTGGGTGTTTACTACAGGCCACCTGATCGGGAAGAGGAAGTGGCGGAGGCCTTCTACAGGCGGCTGGACGTAGCCTCACGATCACGGGCGCCGGTTCTCATGGGGGGGGGGGACTTCAACCAGCCTGATAGCTGCTGGAGACACAGCACAGCTAGGCACAAACACTCCAGGAAGTTGCTGCAGAGCATTGGTGATAACTTTTTGACACAGGTGGTGGAGGAGCCAACGAGGAGAGGTGTGCTGCTGCACCTCGTACTAACAAACAGAGAAGGACTGGCCGAAGATGCGAAGGTCGGGGGCAGCCTTGGGGGCAGTGACCACGAGATGGTGGAGTTCAGGATGCTGCGAGGAGGAGGCAGGGCAATAAGCAGGATCGCAACCCTGGACTTCAGCAGAGCAAACTTTGGCCTCTTCAGGGACCTACTTGGAGGAATCCCATGGGTTAGGGCCCTAGAAGGAGCGGGGGGTGCCCAAGAGAGCTGGTTGCTAGTCAAGCGTCACTTCCTGCCAGCTCAAGATCGGAGCATCCCTATGAGTAAGGAGGCGGGAGGCCTGCATTGGCTGAGCAAGGAGCTCCTGGCAAAACTCAGCCAGAAGAAGGAAGTAGAGAGAATGTGGAAAGGGCGACAGGCCACTTGGGAGGACTATAGGCACGTTGTCAGCGTCTGCAGGGATGCGACGAGGAAGGCCAGGGCCCATTTGGAATTAAATCTGGCAAGGGATGTCAAGGACAAGAAGAAGGGCTTCTTCGCATACATCAGGAGCAAAAGGAAGACTAGGGAAAATGCGGGCCCGCTGCTGAATGGGGTGGCTGCCCTGGTGAGAGAAGGCAGAGTTACTGAATGCCGCCTTTGCGTCAGTCTTTCCTGCTCAGGCCAGCCCTCAGGACTCTCAGACGCTGGAGGCAAGAGCGAAAGTCTGGAGAAAGGAAGACTTCCCCTTGGTTGAGGAGGATGGCGTTAGCGATCATTTAGTGAAACCTGACACCCACAAATCCATGGGCCCCGCTGGGATGCACCCACGAGTGCTGAGGGAGCTGGCGGATGTTATTGCTAGGCCACTCTCCATCATCTCTGCAAGGTCCTGGAGAACAGGAGAGGTGCCTGAGGACCGGAAGAAAGCCAGCGTCACCCCACTCTTCAAAAAGGGCAAGAAGGAGCACCCAGGGAACTACAGGCCAGTCAGGCTCACCTCCATCCCTCGAAAGGTGATGGAGCAGCTCGTCCTGGGGGCCGTCTCTAAGGCTGTGGCGGACAAGGCGGCGAGCAGGAGTGGTCAGCGTGCCTTCCCCGAGGGGAAATGATGCTTAACCGATCTGATAGCCTTCTATGCTGGAATGACTGCCTGGGTAGATGAGGCGAGAGCAGTGGATGTTGTCGACCTTGACTTCAGGAAGGCTTTCCACACTGTCTCCTGTAACATCCTCATAGGTAAGCTCAGGAAGTGTGGGTTAGATGAGTGGCCGGCGAGGTGGCTTGAGAACTGGCTGGCTGGCAGAGCTCAGAGGGTTGCGCTCCACTGATGTGGAGAGTCTAGGTGGAGGCCTGTAGCTAGCGTCGCCGCGCCAGGGGTCAGTCCTGGGTCCAGTCTTGCTCAACTTCTTCATCAGCGACCTGGCTGAAGGGACAGAGTGCCTCCTCGGCAAGTTTGCTGATGATACAAACTGGGGAGCAGTGGCTGATGCAGCAGAGGGCCGTGCTGCCGGTCAGAGGGGGCTGGCGAGATGAGCAGGCAGGAACCTCCTGAAGTTCAGCAAAGGCAATTGCAGGGTCCTGCAGCGAGGGAGGAATAAGGCCCTGCAGCAGGACAGGCTGGGGGCTGAGCTGCTGGAAAGCAGCTCTGCAGAGAAGGACCTGGGAGTGCTGCTGGACACCAAGTTAAGCACGAGGCAGCAATGTGCCCTTGTGGCCAAGAAGGCCAAAGGTATCCTGGGGGCGGTGGGGGGTGTGTGTGGGGGGGGTGCATCAGGAAGAGTGTTGTCAGCAGGTGGACGGAGGTGAGCCTCCGCCCCCCCGGCTCAGCCCTGCTGAGGCCACATGTGGAGCAGTGTGTCCAGTTCTGGGCTCCCCAGTACAAGAGGGATGTGGCACTACTGGAGCAAGGCCAGCGAAGGGCTACAGAGATGATGAGGGCACTGGAGCAGCTCTCTCTTATGAGGAAAGGCTGAGAGAGCTGCGCCTGTTCTGCCTGGCGAAGAGACCATTGATCTAACAACATATAAAACTATCGGAAGAGAGGGTGTCACGATGATGGGGGGGGCCGCACTCAACGACTCCTGTTCTCGCCGGCACTACGACGAATCCACTCGCAGCTTCTCAGACTCGCCAAGTGGCCCATTTCCTGATTCCCCGACTGACCGATGAAGGAATCGCTCGCCGACAACCAGACTCCTCACCGACTCACTCACCAACTCACAGACTCTTCAACGACTCGGCTCCTCACAGATACACCGACTCACGATTCGCCGACAGACGGAGTCACCGACTCACCTACCAACAGACTTCCCACCGACTCGCAGACTCCTCACCGTCTCACAGGTACACCGACTCACGGGCTCCCAGTTTCGCCCACTCACCGACTCTCGACTCGCTGACTTGACGACTCGTTGACTGAGCGAGCGGCCAACTCACCGACTGACAGCCTCAGCCTCTCACACTCACCGAGTCGCCGACTCGCCGACTCACCGACTCTCAGGCTCCCCGACTCGTCAAGTCACTCCCTGAATCCACAACTCTCAGACTCACCGGCTCACAGAAGCCCCCATTTCCCGATTCGCCGGATGGGAGCTGCTCAGCCTCTCCGGTGCACCGTGAGTATCCCCCCCACCCCGCCCCCCTTTTCCTGCGACGCTGCGTTAAGGTAACTCTTGGAGGTTGAGAGTCCGCTCGCTAAGAGAGCGAAGAAGCTAGCTTTCAAGTTGGGCTAAGCAGTGTTGCCGATTACCAGCGCAGTAGCCGATGGTTTGGGGTTATGCTTTCTAAAGTAGGACGTGCATTGCTTCAGTGGGTGTTACTAATCCGAGAGCTCGCGTGAGGAAATAAACATTGTTTTTTATTACTTTACTCTCTCGGAAGTTACCGTCCTAAGCGAGAACCTTCACAGCATGCCAGTAATGCAAACGCTGAGGCTAAACTTCAGGTCTAACCTTTGCCCTAAATCTAAAGCATAACCCAAGAGCACAGCTAACAGAGGCAGCAGTTTGTGCAGCACTGTCTGGGCTCTACTTAGAACTCTTGAGGCCTCCCCCCTCTTGGAAGTTGTGGGCGCTTTGTCGGAAGCAGCTGAGGAAGCAGGGCTGATTGCTGCTAACAGGAAAGGGCAGCTGGGCAAGGACAACTAGAGGAGGCCTTAACTCCTCCTGCGAGAAGCTCTAGCTAGGTGTAGCTGCCGCTAACAATCGATCGCTCATCCAAGTGGCCCTTGATTAGGGTGGGTCAAGCACTGGCTGAGTCAGTGCTAGGGAGAGGCCGACCATAACAGCCAGGCCCAGGGCGCAGCTCCCAGAGGCAGCAGTTTGCACAGCAGGGCACAAGAAGGCACCTTCGTTTCCGATCCCAGCAGTGCCTGCTTACTCCGGTACGGTCATGACACTGTGCAGCGCACGTTCCCCAGTACTTGTTGGAGTCGCTGCATCCTCTGTGTCAGAGGCTTGGGCCCAGGCGGACCCTCTGACAGCAGATGCAACTCTAAAGGTGTCAGGCTGCAGGGAGTGTTTTGGGGGGAGGGGAGGGTCAGAAGGCTGTGTAGCATCCGGGAAGAGGAGAAGGAGCTAGACAGGGTATTCTCGGAGACTGCGCAGCTTCATGCGTCTCAAGCCGCCAGAGCAGCGGAGTTGCGGGAGGGCTCTGTGCCGTCTGAAACGGTACATCATAACACTGTAGAAGGCGCCTGGAAGCTGGTCGCTTCTCGTAGGAGGAGGAGGAGGAGAAAGGCTGCTCCTGCTCCCGAGGACTTGCAAGTGAAGAACAGGTTTAGTGCCCTGCAGGATGAGGAGGAGCTGGACATGGCTGCAAGGGAAGTAACTGGGGCAACAGACCCTGTGCCTCGCGGGAACAGCCGGAAGAAGCGGCGGGTGACTGTTGTGGGTGACTCCCTGCTGCAGGGGACGGAGGCACCTATCTGCCGACCTGACCTCTTGTCTAGAGAGGTTTGTTGCCTGCCGGGGCTCGCGTACGAGATGTCATGGAAAGACTGCCAAGGCTTGGCCGCTCATCGGACTAGTACCCTCTGCCGCTCTGCCATGTGGGCACTAATGACACCAAGGGCAAACTGGAAACCATCGAACAGGATTTCCGAGCTCTGGGGATGGTGGTGAAGGGTCTGGGAGCCCAGGTCATCTTCTCCTCAATCCCGCCAGTGAGGGGGATGGAGGAGACGGACTTTCCAAGTCAACAGCTGGCTGCGCCGCTCGTGTTGGCAAGAGGGTTTTGGTTTCTACGAGCGTGGGCCCCTGTTTGGAGATCGACAACTGATGGGGAGAGCTGGGCTCCAGCTCACTAAGCGGGGCACGTGTGTCTATGCCAACAGGTTGGCCAGCCTGCTAAGGAGGACTGTAAACTAGGAAAGATGGGGCAAGGGGAGCGTTAGAGTGACCGGGTAGTTGGCAAAACACGGCTCGAGGCGGGGTGCCTGCAGCCAGGGAAGTGCGCATGGGCTGTGGCTACGGAGGAGCCTCTTGTATCCCTCCCGGGAAAGCCGCGTGCTCGATCAGCGCTCTGAAGTGCCTGTACACCAATGCATGCAGCATGGGCACTAAAGAGGAAGAACTAGAGAGCTGTGTGTGCTTGCAGGGCCATGATCATGAGCTCATGCAATTACAGAGACGTGGTGGGATCGTTCACATGACTGGAGTGCTGTCCTAGGTGGCTACCTGCTTTTTAGGAAGGACAGGCCAGGAAAGCGAGGTGGTGGAGTTGCTCTTTAGGTGAGAGAGCAACTGGAATGCATCGAGCTCTGCCTAGGGGTGGCTGAAGAGCGAGTCGAGAGCTTATGGGGAAGGATTAAAGGGCAGGCTAGCATGGGGGACGCTGTGGTGGGTGTTTACTACAGGCCACCTGATCGGGAAGAGGAAGTGGCGGAGGCCTTCTACAGGCGGCTGGACGTAGCCTCACGATCACGGGCGCCGGTTCTCATGGGGGGGGGACTTCAACCAGCCTGATAGCTGCTGGAGACACAGCACAGCTAGGCACAAACACTCCAGGAAGTTGCTGCAGAGCATTGGTGATAACTTTTTGACACAGGTGGTGGAGGAGCCAACGAGGAGAGGTGTGCTGCTGCACCTCGTACTAACAAACAGAGAAGGACTGGCCGAAGATGCGAAGGTCGGGGGCAGCCTTGGGGGCAGTGACCACGAGATGGTGGAGTTCAGGATGCTGCGAGGAGGAGGCAGGGCAATAAGCAGGATCGCAACCCTGGACTTCAGCAGAGCAAACTTTGGCCTCTTCAGGGACCTACTTGGAGGAATCCCATGGGTTAGGGCCCTAGAAGGAGCGGGGGGTGCCCAAGAGAGCTGGTTGCTAGTCAAGCGTCACTTCCTGCCAGCTCAAGATCGGAGCATCCCTATGAGTAAGGAGGCGGGAGGCCTGCATTGGCTGAGCAAGGAGCTCCTGGCAAAACTCAGCCAGAAGAAGGAAGTAGAGAGAATGTGGAAAGGGCGACAGGCCACTTGGGAGGACTATAGGCACGTTGTCAGCGTCTGCAGGGATGCGACGAGGAAGGCCAGGGCCCATTTGGAATTAAATCTGGCAAGGGATGTCAAGGACAAGAAGAAGGGCTTCTTCGCATACATCAGGAGCAAAAGGAAGACTAGGGAAAATGCGGGCCCGCTGCTGAATGGGGTGGCTGCCCTGGTGAGAGAAGGCAGAGTTACTGAATGCCGCCTTTGCGTCAGTCTTTCCTGCTCAGGCCAGCCCTCAGGACTCTCAGACGCTGGAGGCAAGAGCGAAAGTCTGGAGAAAGGAAGACTTCCCCTTGGTTGAGGAGGATGGCGTTAGCGATCATTTAGTGAAACCTGACACCCACAAATCCATGGGCCCCGCTGGGATGCACCCACGAGTGCTGAGGGAGCTGGCGGATGTTATTGCTAGGCCACTCTCCATCATCTCTGCAAGGTCCTGGAGAACAGGAGAGGTGCCTGAGGACCGGAAGAAAGCCAGCGTCACCCCACTCTTCAAAAAGGGCAAGAAGGAGCACCCAGGGAACTACAGGCCAGTCAGGCTCACCTCCATCCCTCGAAAGGTGATGGAGCAGCTCGTCCTGGGGGCCGTCTCTAAGGCTGTGGCGGACAAGGCGGCGAGCAGGAGTGGTCAGCGTGCCTTCCCCGAGGGGAAATGATGCTTAACCGATCTGATAGCCTTCTATGCTGGAATGACTGCCTGGGTAGATGAGGCGAGAGCAGTGGATGTTGTCGACCTTGACTTCAGGAAGGCTTTCCACACTGTCTCCTGTAACATCCTCATAGGTAAGCTCAGGAAGTGTGGGTTAGATGAGTGGCCGGCGAGGTGGCTTGAGAACTGGCTGGCTGGCAGAGCTCAGAGGGTTGCGCTCCACTGATGTGGAGAGTCTAGGTGGAGGCCTGTAGCTAGCGTCGCCGCGCCAGGGGTCAGTCCTGGGTCCAGTCTTGCTCAACTTCTTCATCAGCGACCTGGCTGAAGGGACAGAGTGCCTCCTCGGCAAGTTTGCTGATGATACAAACTGGGGAGCAGTGGCTGATGCAGCAGAGGGCCGTGCTGCCGGTCAGAGGGGGCTGGCGAGATGAGCAGGCAGGAACCTCCTGAAGTTCAGCAAAGGCAATTGCAGGGTCCTGCAGCGAGGGAGGAATAAGGCCCTGCAGCAGGACAGGCTGGGGGCTGAGCTGCTGGAAAGCAGCTCTGCAGAGAAGGACCTGGGAGTGCTGCTGGACACCAAGTTAAGCACGAGGCAGCAATGTGCCCTTGTGGCCAAGAAGGCCAAAGGTATCCTGGGGGCGGTGGGGGGTGTGTGTGGGGGGGGTGCATCAGGAAGAGTGTTGTCAGCAGGTGGACGGAGGTGAGCCTCCGCCCCCCCGGCTCAGCCCTGCTGAGGCCACATGTGGAGCAGTGTGTCCAGTTCTGGGCTCCCCAGTACAAGAGGGATGTGGCACTACTGGAGCAAGGCCAGCGAAGGGCTACAGAGATGATGAGGGCACTGGAGCAGCTCTCTCTTATGAGGAAAGGCTGAGAGAGCTGCGCCTGTTCTGCCTGGCGAAGAGACCATTGATCTAACAACATATAAAACTATCGGAAGAGAGGGTGTCACGATGATGGGGGGGCCGCACTCAACGACTCCTGTTCTCGCCGGCACTACGACGAATCCACTCGCAGCTTCTCAGACTCGCCAAGTGGCCCATTTCCTGATTCCCCGACTGACCGATGAAGGAATCGCTCGCCGACAACCAGACTCCTCACCGACTCACTCACCAACTCACAGACTCTTCAACGACTCGGCTCCTCACAGATACACCGACTCACGATTCGCCGACAGACGGAGTCACCGACTCACCTACCAACAGACTTCCCACCGACTCGCAGACTCCTCACCGTCTCACAGGTACACCGACTCACGGGCTCCCAGTTTCGCCCACTCACCGACTCTCGACTCGCTGACTTGACGACTCGTTGACTGAGCGAGCGGCCAACTCACCGACTGACAGCCTCAGCCTCTCACACTCACCGAGTCGCCGACTCGCCGACTCACCGACTCTCAGGCTCCCCGACTCGTCAAGTCACTCCCTGAATCCACAACTCTCAGACTCACCGGCTCACAGAAGCCCCCATTTCCCGATTCGCCGGATGGGAGCTGCTCAGCCTCTCCGGTGCACCGTGAGTACCCCCCCACACCCCGCCCTCCGCTCCCCTTTTCCTGCGACGCTGCGTTAAGGTAACTCTTGGAGGTTGAGAGTCCGCTCGCTAAGAGAGCGAAGAAGCTAGCTTTCAAGTTGGGCTAAGCAGTGTTGCCGATTACCAGCGCAGTAGCCGATGGTTTGGGGTTATGCTTTCTAAAGTAGGACGTGCATTGCTTCAGTGGGTGTTACTAATCCGAGAGCTCGCGTGAGGAAATAAACATTGTTTTTTATTACTTTACTCTCTCGGAAGTTACCGTCCTAAGCGAGAACCTTCACAGCATGCCAGTAATGCAAACGCTGAGGCTAAACTTCAGGTCTAACCTTTGCCCTAAATCTAAAGCATAACCCAAGAGCACAGCTAACAGAGGCAGCAGTTTGTGCAGCACTGTCTGGGCTCTACTTAGAACTCTTGAGGCCTCCCCCCTCTTGGAAGTTGTGGGCGCTTTGTCGGAAGCAGCTGAGGAAGCAGGGCTGATTGCTGCTAACAGGAAAGGGCAGCTGGGCAAGGACAACTAGAGGAGGCCTTAACTCCTCCTGCGAGAAGCTCTAGCTAGGTGTAGCTGCCGCTAACAATCGATCGCTCATCCAAGTGGCCCTTGATTAGGGTGGGTCAAGCACTGGCTGAGTCAGTGCTAGGGAGAGGCCGACCATAACAGCCAGGCCCAGGGCGCAGCTCCCAGAGGCAGCAGTTTGCACAGCAGGGCACAAGAAGGCACCTTCGTTTCCGATCCCAGCAGTGCCTGCTTACTCCGGTACGGTCATGACACTGTGCAGCGCACGTTCCCCAGTACTTGTTGGAGTCGCTGCATCCTCTGTGTCAGAGGCTTGGGCCCAGGCGGACCCTCTGACAGCAGATGCAACTCTAAAGGTGTCAGGCTGCAGGGAGTGTTTTGGGGGGAGGGGAGGGTCAGAAGGCTGTGTAGCATCCGGGAAGAGGAGAAGGAGCTAGACAGGGTATTCTCGGAGACTGCGCAGCTTCATGCGTCTCAAGCCGCCAGAGCAGCGGAGTTGCGGGAGGGCTCTGTGCCGTCTGAAACGGTACATCATAACACTGTAGAAGGCGCCTGGAAGCTGGTCGCTTCTCGTAGGAGGAGGAGGAGGAGAAAGGCTGCTCCTGCTCCCGAGGACTTGCAAGTGAAGAACAGGTTTAGTGCCCTGCAGGATGAGGAGGAGCTGGACATGGCTGCAAGGGAAGTAACTGGGGCAACAGACCCTGTGCCTCGCGGGAACAGCCGGAAGAAGCGGCGGGTGACTGTTGTGGGTGACTCCCTGCTGCAGGGGACGGAGGCACCTATCTGCCGACCTGACCTCTTGTCTAGAGAGGTTTGTTGCCTGCCGGGGCTCGCGTACGAGATGTCATGGAAAGACTGCCAAGGCTTGGCCGCTCATCGGACTAGTACCCTCTGCCGCTCTGCCATGTGGGCACTAATGACACCAAGGGCAAACTGGAAACCATCGAACAGGATTTCCGAGCTCTGGGGATGGTGGTGAAGGGTCTGGGAGCCCAGGTCATCTTCTCCTCAATCCCGCCAGTGAGGGGGATGGAGGAGACGGACTTTCCAAGTCAACAGCTGGCTGCGCCGCTCGTGTTGGCAAGAGGGTTTTGGTTTCTACGAGCGTGGGCCCCTGTTTGGAGATCGACAACTGATGGGGAGAGCTGTGCTCCAGCTCACTAAGCGGGGCACGTGTGTCTATGCCAACAGGTTGGCCAGCCTGCTAAGGAGGACTGTAAACTAGGAAAGATGGGGCAAGGGGAGCGTTAGAGTGACCGGGTAGTTGGCAAAACACGGCTCGAGGCGGGGTGCCTGCAGCCAGGGAAGTGCGCATGGGCTGTGGCTACGGAGGAGCCTCTTGTATCCCTCCCGGGAAAGCCGCGTGCTCGATCAGCGCTCTGAAGTGCCTGTACACCAATGCATGCAGCATGGGCACTAAAGAGGAAGAACTAGAGAGCTGTGTGTGCTTGCAGGGCCATGATCATGAGCTCATGCAATTACAGAGACGTGGTGGGATCGTTCACATGACTGGAGTGCTGTCCTAGGTGGCTACCTGCTTTTTAGGAAGGACAGGCCAGGAAAGCGAGGTGGTGGAGTTGCTCTTTAGGTGAGAGAGCAACTGGAATGCATCGAGCTCTGCCTAGGGGTGGCTGAAGAGCGAGTCGAGAGCTTATGGGGAAGGATTAAAGGGCAGGCTAGCATGGGGGACGCTGTGGTGGGTGTTTACTACAGGCCACCTGATCGGGAAGAGGAAGTGGCGGAGGCCTTCTACAGGCGGCTGGACGTAGCCTCACGATCACGGGCGCCGGTTCTCATGGGGGGGGGGACTTCAACCAGCCTGATAGCTGCTGGAGACACAGCACAGCTAGGCACAAACACTCCAGGAAGTTGCTGCAGAGCATTGGTGATAACTTTTTGACACAGGTGGTGGAGGAGCCAACGAGGAGAGGTGTGCTGCTGCACCTCGTACTAACAAACAGAGAAGGACTGGCCGAAGATGCGAAGGTCGGGGGCAGCCTTGGGGGCAGTGACCACGAGATGGTGGAGTTCAGGATGCTGCGAGGAGGAGGCAGGGCAATAAGCAGGATCGCAACCCTGGACTTCAGCAGAGCAAACTTTGGCCTCTTCAGGGACCTACTTGGAGGAATCCCATGGGTTAGGGCCCTAGAAGGAGCGGGGGGTGCCCAAGAGAGCTGGTTGCTAGTCAAGCGTCACTTCCTGCCAGCTCAAGATCGGAGCATCCCTATGAGTAAGGAGGCGGGAGGCCTGCATTGGCTGAGCAAGGAGCTCCTGGCAAAACTCAGCCAGAAGAAGGAAGTAGAGAGAATGTGGAAAGGGCGACAGGCCACTTGGGAGGACTATAGGCACGTTGTCAGCGTCTGCAGGGATGCGACGAGGAAGGCCAGGGCCCATTTGGAATTAAATCTGGCAAGGGATGTCAAGGACAAGAAGAAGGGCTTCTTCGCATACATCAGGAGCAAAAGGAAGACTAGGGAAAATGCGGGCCCGCTGCTGAATGGGGTGGCTGCCCTGGTGAGAGAAGGCAGAGTTACTGAATGCCGCCTTTGCGTCAGTCTTTCCTGCTCAGGCCAGCCCTCAGGACTCTCAGACGCTGGAGGCAAGAGCGAAAGTCTGGAGAAAGGAAGACTTCCCCTTGGTTGAGGAGGATGGCGTTAGCGATCATTTAGTGAAACCTGACACCCACAAATCCATGGGCCCCGCTGGGATGCACCCACGAGTGCTGAGGGAGCTGGCGGATGTTATTGCTAGGCCACTCTCCATCATCTCTGCAAGGTCCTGGAGAACAGGAGAGGTGCCTGAGGACCGGAAGAAAGCCAGCGTCACCCCACTCTTCAAAAAGGGCAAGAAGGAGCACCCAGGGAACTACAGGCCAGTCAGGCTCACCTCCATCCCTCGAAAGGTGATGGAGCAGCTCGTCCTGGGGGCCGTCTCTAAGGCTGTGGCGGACAAGGCGGCGAGCAGGAGTGGTCAGCGTGCCTTCCCCGAGGGGAAATGATGCTTAACCGATCTGATAGCCTTCTATGCTGGAATGACTGCCTGGGTAGATGAGGCGAGAGCAGTGGATGTTGTCGACCTTGACTTCAGGAAGGCTTTCCACACTGTCTCCTGTAACATCCTCATAGGTAAGCTCAGGAAGTGTGGGTTAGATGAGTGGCCGGCGAGGTGGCTTGAGAACTGGCTGGCTGGCAGAGCTCAGAGGGTTGCGCTCCACTGATGTGGAGAGTCTAGGTGGAGGCCTGTAGCTAGCGTCGCCGCGCCAGGGGTCAGTCCTGGGTCCAGTCTTGCTCAACTTCTTCATCAGCGACCTGGCTGAAGGGACAGAGTGCCTCCTCGGCAAGTTTGCTGATGATACAAACTGGGGAGCAGTGGCTGATGCAGCAGAGGGCCGTGCTGCCGGTCAGAGGGGGCTGGCGAGATGAGCAGGCAGGAACCTCCTGAAGTTCAGCAAAGGCAATTGCAGGGTCCTGCAGCGAGGGAGGAATAAGGCCCTGCAGCAGGACAGGCTGGGGGCTGAGCTGCTGGAAAGCAGCTCTGCAGAGAAGGACCTGGGAGTGCTGCTGGACACCAAGTTAAGCACGAGGCAGCAATGTGCCCTTGTGGCCAAGAAGGCCAAAGGTATCCTGGGGGCGGTGGGGGGTGTGTGTGGGGGGGGTGCATCAGGAAGAGTGTTGTCAGCAGGTGGACGGAGGTGAGCCTCCGCCCCCCCGGCTCAGCCCTGCTGAGGCCACATGTGGAGCAGTGTGTCCAGTTCTGGGCTCCCCAGTACAAGAGGGATGTGGCACTACTGGAGCAAGGCCAGCGAAGGGCTACAGAGATGATGAGGGCACTGGAGCAGCTCTCTCTTATGAGGAAAGGCTGAGAGAGCTGCGCCTGTTCTGCCTGGCGAAGAGACCATTGATCTAACAACATATAAAACTATCGGAAGAGAGGGTGTCACGATGATGGGGGGGGCCGCACTCAACGACTCCTGTTCTCGCCGGCACTACGACGAATCCACTCGCAGCTTCTCAGACTCGCCAAGTGGCCCATTTCCTGATTCCCCGACTGACCGATGAAGGAATCGCTCGCCGACAACCAGACTCCTCACCGACTCACTCACCAACTCACAGACTCTTCAACGACTCGGCTCCTCACAGATACACCGACTCACGATTCGCCGACAGACGGAGTCACCGACTCACCTACCAACAGACTTCCCACCGACTCGCAGACTCCTCACCGTCTCACAGGTACACCGACTCACGGGCTCCCAGTTTCGCCCACTCACCGACTCTCGACTCGCTGACTTGACGACTCGTTGACTGAGCGAGCGGCCAACTCACCGACTGACAGCCTCAGCCTCTCACACTCACCGAGTCGCCGACTCGCCGACTCACCGACTCTCAGGCTCCCCGACTCGTCAAGTCACTCCCTGAATCCACAACTCTCAGACTCACCGGCTCACAGAAGCCCCCATTTCCCGATTCGCCGGATGGGAGCTGCTCAGCCTCTCCGGTGCACCGTGAGTATCCCCCCCCCACCCCGCCCTCCGCCCCCCTTTTCCTGCGACGCTGCGTTAAGGTAACTCTTGGAGGTTGAGAGTCCGCTCGCTAAGAGAGCGAAGAAGCTAGCTTTCAAGTTGGGCTAAGCAGTGTTGCCGATTACCAGCGCAGTAGCCGATGGTTTGGGGTTATGCTTTCTAAAGTAGGACGTGCATTGCTTCAGTGGGTGTTACTAATCCGAGAGCTCGCGTGAGGAAATAAACATTGTTTTTTATTACTTTACTCTCTCGGTCCTAAGCGAGAACCTTCACAGCATGCCAGTAATGCAAACGCTGAGGCTAAACTTCAGGTCTAACCTTTGCCCTAAATCTAAAGCATAACCCAAGAGCACAGCTAACAGAGGCAGCAGTTTGTGCAGCACTGTCTGGGCTCTACTTAGAACTCTTGAGGCCTCCCCCCTCTTGGAAGTTGTGGGCGCTTTGTCGGAAGCAGCTGAGGAAGCAGGGCTGATTGCTGCTAACAGGAAAGGGCAGCTGGGCAAGGACAACTAGAGGAGGCCTTAACTCCTCCTGCGAGAAGCTCTAGCTAGGTGTAGCTGCCGCTAACAATCGATCGCTCATCCAAGTGGCCCTTGATTAGGGTGGGTCAAGCACTGGCTGAGTCAGTGCTAGGGAGAGGCCGACCATAACAGCCAGGCCCAGGGCGCAGCTCCCAGAGGCAGCAGTTTGCACAGCAGGGCACAAGAAGGCACCTTCGTTTCCGATCCCAGCAGTGCCTGCTTACTCCGGTACGGTCATGACACTGTGCAGCGCACGTTCCCCAGTACTTGTTGGAGTCGCTGCATCCTCTGTGTCAGAGGCTTGGGCCCAGGCGGACCCTCTGACAGCAGATGCAACTCTAAAGGTGTCAGGCTGCAGGGAGTGTTTTGGGGGGAGGGGAGGGTCAGAAGGCTGTGTAGCATCCGGGAAGAGGAGAAGGAGCTAGACAGGGTATTCTCGGAGACTGCGCAGCTTCATGCGTCTCAAGCCGCCAGAGCAGCGGAGTTGCGGGAGGGCTCTGTGCCGTCTGAAACGGTACATCATAACACTGTAGAAGGCGCCTGGAAGCTGGTCGCTTCTCGTAGGAGGAGGAGGAGGAGAAAGGCTGCTCCTGCTCCCGAGGACTTGCAAGTGAAGAACAGGTTTAGTGCCCTGCAGGATGAGGAGGAGCTGGACATGGCTGCAAGGGAAGTAACTGGGGCAACAGACCCTGTGCCTCGCGGGAACAGCCGGAAGAAGCGGCGGGTGACTGTTGTGGGTGACTCCCTGCTGCAGGGGACGGAGGCACCTATCTGCCGACCTGACCTCTTGTCTAGAGAGGTTTGTTGCCTGCCGGGGCTCGCGTACGAGATGTCATGGAAAGACTGCCAAGGCTTGGCCGCTCATCGGACTAGTACCCTCTGCCGCTCTGCCATGTGGGCACTAATGACACCAAGGGCAAACTGGAAACCATCGAACAGGATTTCCGAGCTCTGGGGATGGTGGTGAAGGGTCTGGGAGCCCAGGTCATCTTCTCCTCAATCCCGCCAGTGAGGGGGATGGAGGAGACGGACTTTCCAAGTCAACAGCTGGCTGCGCCGCTCGTGTTGGCAAGAGGGTTTTGGTTTCTACGAGCGTGGGCCCCTGTTTGGAGATCGACAACTGATAGGGAGAGCTGGGCTCCAGCTCACTAAGCGGGGCACGTGTGTCTATGCCAACAGGTTGGCCAGCCTGCTAAGGAGGACTGTAAACTAGGAAAGATGGGGCAAGGGGAGCGTTAGAGTGACCGGGTAGTTGGCAAAACACGGCTCGAGGCGGGGTGCCTGCAGCCAGGGAAGTGCGCATGGGCTGTGGCTACGGAGGAGCCTCTTGTATCCCTCCCGGGAAAGCCGCGTGCTCGATCAGCGCTCTGAAGTGCCTGTACACCAATGCATGCAGCATGGGCACTAAAGAGGAAGAACTAGAGAGCTGTGTGTGCTTGCAGGGCCATGATCATGAGCTCATGCAATTACAGAGACGTGGTGGGATCGTTCACATGACTGGAGTGCTGTCCTAGGTGGCTACCTGCTTTTTAGGAAGGACAGGCCAGGAAAGCGAGGTGGTGGAGTTGCTCTTTAGGTGAGAGAGCAACTGGAATGCATCGAGCTCTGCCTAGGGGTGGCTGAAGAGCGAGTCGAGAGCTTATGGGGAAGGATTAAAGGGCAGGCTAGCATGGGGGACGCTGTGGTGGGTGTTTACTACAGGCCACCTGATCGGGAAGAGGAAGTGGCGGAGGCCTTCTACAGGCGGCTGGACGTAGCCTCACGATCACGGGCGCCGGTTCTCATGGGGGGGGGGAGGACTTCAACCAGCCTGATAGCTGCTGGAGACACAGCACAGCTAGGCACAAACACTCCAGGAAGTTGCTGCAGAGCATTGGTGATAACTTTTTGACACAGGTGGTGGAGGAGCCAACGAGGAGAGGTGTGCTGCTGCACCTCGTACTAACAAACAGAGAAGGACTGGCCGAAGATGCGAAGGTCGGGGGCAGCCTTGGGGGCAGTGACCACGAGATGGTGGAGTTCAGGATGCTGCGAGGAGGAGGCAGGGCAATAAGCAGGATCGCAACCCTGGACTTCAGCAGAGCAAACTTTGGCCTCTTCAGGGACCTACTTGGAGGAATCCCATGGGTTAGGGCCCTAGAAGGAGCGGGGGGTGCCCAAGAGAGCTGGTTGCTAGTCAAGCGTCACTTCCTGCCAGCTCAAGATCGGAGCATCCCTATGAGTAAGGAGGCGGGAGGCCTGCATTGGCTGAGCAAGGAGCTCCTGGCAAAACTCAGCCAGAAGAAGGAAGTAGAGAGAATGTGGAAAGGGCGACAGGCCACTTGGGAGGACTATAGGCACGTTGTCAGCGTCTGCAGGGATGCGACGAGGAAGGCCAGGGCCCATTTGGAATTAAATCTGGCAAGGGATGTCAAGGACAAGAAGAAGGGCTTCTTCGCATACATCAGGAGCAAAAGGAAGACTAGGGAAAATGCGGGCCCGCTGCTGAATGGGGTGGCTGCCCTGGTGAGAGAAGGCAGAGTTACTGAATGCCGCCTTTGCGTCAGTCTTTCCTGCTCAGGCCAGCCCTCAGGACTCTCAGACGCTGGAGGCAAGAGCGAAAGTCTGGAGAAAGGAAGACTTCCCCTTGGTTGAGGAGGATGGCGTTAGCGATCATTTAGTGAAACCTGACACCCACAAATCCATGGGCCCCGCTGGGATGCACCCACGAGTGCTGAGGGAGCTGGCGGATGTTATTGCTAGGCCACTCTCCATCATCTCTGCAAGGTCCTGGAGAACAGGAGAGGTGCCTGAGGACCGGAAGAAAGCCAGCGTCACCCCACTCTTCAAAAAGGGCAAGAAGGAGCACCCAGGGAACTACAGGCCAGTCAGGCTCACCTCCATCCCTCGAAAGGTGATGGAGCAGCTCGTCCTGGCGGCCGTCTCTAAGGCTGTGGCGGACAAGGCGGCGAGCAGGAGTGGTCAGCGTGCCTTCCCCGAGGGGAAATGATGCTTAACCGATCTGATAGCCTTCTATGCTGGAATGACTGCCTGGGTAGATGAGGCGAGAGCAGTGGATGTTGTCGACCTTGACTTCAGGAAGGCTTTCCACACTGTCTCCTGTAACATCCTCATAGGTAAGCTCAGGAAGTGTGGGTTAGATGAGTGGCCGGCGAGGTGGCTTGAGAACTGGCTGGCTGGCAGAGCTCAGAGGGTTGCGCTCCACTGATGTGGAGAGTCTAGGTGGAGGCCTGTAGCTAGCGTCGCCGCGCCAGGGGTCAGTCCTGGGTCCAGTCTTGCTCAACTTCTTCATCAGCGACCTGGCTGAAGGGACAGAGTGCCTCCTCGGCAAGTTTGCTGATGATACAAACTGGGGAGCAGTGGCTGATGCAGCAGAGGGCCGTGCTGCCGGTCAGAGGGGGCTGGCGAGATGAGCAGGCAGGAACCTCCTGAAGTTCAGCAAAGGCAATTGCAGGGTCCTGCAGCGAGGGAGGAATAAGGCCCTGCAGCAGGACAGGCTGGGGGCTGAGCTGCTGGAAAGCAGCTCTGCAGAGAAGGACCTGGGAGTGCTGCTGGACACCAAGTTAAGCACGAGGCAGCAATGTGCCCTTGTGGCCAAGAAGGCCAAAGGTATCCTGGGGGCGGTGGGGGGTGTGTGTGGGGGGGGTGCATCAGGAAGAGTGTTGTCAGCAGGTGGACGGAGGTGAGCCTCCGCCCCCCCGGCTCAGCCCTGCTGAGGCCACATGTGGAGCAGTGTGTCCAGTTCTGGGCTCCCCAGTACAAGAGGGATGTGGCACTACTGGAGCAAGGCCAGCGAAGGGCTACAGAGATGATGAGGGCACTGGAGCAGCTCTCTCTTATGAGGAAAGGCTGAGAGAGCTGCGCCTGTTCTGCCTGGCGAAGAGACCATTGATCTAACAACATATAAAACTATCGGAAGAGAGGGTGTCACGATGATGGGGGGGGCCGCACTCAACGACTCCTGTTCTCGCCGGCACTACGACGAATCCACTCGCAGCTTCTCAGACTCGCCAAGTGGCCCATTTCCTGATTCCCCGACTGACCGATGAAGGAATCGCTCGCCGACAACCAGACTCCTCACCGACTCACTCACCAACTCACAGACTCTTCAACGACTCGGCTCCTCACAGATACACCGACTCACGATTCGCCGACAGACGGAGTCACCGACTCACCTACCAACAGACTTCCCACCGACTCGCAGACTCCTCACCGTCTCACAGGTACACCGACTCACGGGCTCCCAGTTTCGCCCACTCACCGACTCTCGACTCGCTGACTTGACGACTCGTTGACTGAGCGAGCGGCCAACTCACCGACTGACAGCCTCAGCCTCTCACACTCACCGAGTCGCCGACTCGCCGACTCACCGACTCTCAGGCTCCCCGACTCGTCAAGTCACTCCCTGAATCCACAACTCTCAGACTCACCGGCTCACAGAAGCCCCCATTTCCCGATTCGCCGGATGGGAGCTGCTCAGCCTCTCCGGTGCACCGTGAGTACCCCCCCACACCCCGCCCTCCGCTCCCCTTTTCCTGCGACGCTGCGTTAAGGTAACTCTTGGAGGTTGAGAGTCCGCTCGCTAAGAGAGCGAAGAAGCTAGCTTTCAAGTTGGGCTAAGCAGTGTTGCCGATTACCAGCGCAGTAGCCGATGGTTTGGGGTTATGCTTTCTAAAGTAGGACGTGCATTGCTTCAGTGGGTGTTACTAATCCGAGAGCTCGCGTGAGGAAATAAACATTGTTTTTTATTACTTTACTCTCTCGGAAGTTACCGTCCTAAGCGAGAACCTTCACAGCATGCCAGTAATGCAAACGCTGAGGCTAAACTTCAGGTCTAACCTTTGCCCTAAATCTAAAGCATAACCCAAGAGCACAGCTAACAGAGGCAGCAGTTTGTGCAGCACTGTCTGGGCTCTACTTAGAACTCTTGAGGCCTCCCCCCTCTTGGAAGTTGTGGGCGCTTTGTCGGAAGCAGCTGAGGAAGCAGGGCTGATTGCTGCTAACAGGAAAGGGCAGCTGGGCAAGGACAACTAGAGGAGGCCTTAACTCCTCCTGCGAGAAGCTCTAGCTAGGTGTAGCTGCCGCTAACAATCGATCGCTCATCCAAGTGGCCCTTGATTAGGGTGGGTCAAGCACTGGCTGAGTCAGTGCTAGGGAGAGGCCGACCATAACAGCCAGGCCCAGGGCGCAGCTCCCAGAGGCAGCAGTTTGCACAGCAGGGCACAAGAAGGCACCTTCGTTTCCGATCCCAGCAGTGCCTGCTTACTCCGGTACGGTCATGACACTGTGCAGCGCACGTTCCCCAGTACTTGTTGGAGTCGCTGCATCCTCTGTGTCAGAGGCTTGGGCCCAGGCGGACCCTCTGACAGCAGATGCAACTCTAAAGGTGTCAGGCTGCAGGGAGTGTTTTGGGGGGAGGGGAGGGTCAGAAGGCTGTGTAGCATCCGGGAAGAGGAGAAGGAGCTAGACAGGGTATTCTCGGAGACTGCGCAGCTTCATGCGTCTCAAGCCGCCAGAGCAGCGGAGTTGCGGGAGGGCTCTGTGCCGTCTGAAACGGTACATCATAACACTGTAGAAGGCGCCTGGAAGCTGGTCGCTTCTCGTAGGAGGAGGAGGAGGAGAAAGGCTGCTCCTGCTCCCGAGGACTTGCAAGTGAAGAACAGGTTTAGTGCCCTGCAGGATGAGGAGGAGCTGGACATGGCTGCAAGGGAAGTAACTGGGGCAACAGACCCTGTGCCTCGCGGGAACAGCCGGAAGAAGCGGCGGGTGACTGTTGTGGGTGACTCCCTGCTGCAGGGGACGGAGGCACCTATCTGCCGACCTGACCTCTTGTCTAGAGAGGTTTGTTGCCTGCCGGGGCTCGCGTACGAGATGTCATGGAAAGACTGCCAAGGCTTGGCCGCTCATCGGACTAGTACCCTCTGCCGCTCTGCCATGTGGGCACTAATGACACCAAGGGCAAACTGGAAACCATCGAACAGGATTTCCGAGCTCTGGGGATGGTGGTGAAGGGTCTGGGAGCCCAGGTCATCTTCTCCTCAATCCCGCCAGTGAGGGGGATGGAGGAGACGGACTTTCCAAGTCAACAGCTGGCTGCGCCGCTCGTGTTGGCAAGAGGGTTTTGGTTTCTACGAGCGTGGGCCCCTGTTTGGAGATCGACAACTGATGGGGAGAGCTGTGCTCCAGCTCACTAAGCGGGGCACGTGTGTCTATGCCAACAGGTTGGCCAGCCTGCTAAGGAGGACTGTAAACTAGGAAAGATGGGGCAAGGGGAGCGTTAGAGTGACCGGGTAGTTGGCAAAACACGGCTCGAGGCGGGGTGCCTGCAGCCAGGGAAGTGCGCATGGGCTGTGGCTACGGAGGAGCCTCTTGTATCCCTCCCGGGAAAGCCGCGTGCTCGATCAGCGCTCTGAAGTGCCTGTACACCAATGCATGCAGCATGGGCACTAAAGAGGAAGAACTAGAGAGCTGTGTGTGCTTGCAGGGCCATGATCATGAGCTCATGCAATTACAGAGACGTGGTGGGATCGTTCACATGACTGGAGTGCTGTCCTAGGTGGCTACCTGCTTTTTAGGAAGGACAGGCCAGGAAAGCGAGGTGGTGGAGTTGCTCTTTAGGTGAGAGAGCAACTGGAATGCATCGAGCTCTGCCTAGGGGTGGCTGAAGAGCGAGTCGAGAGCTTATGGGGAAGGATTAAAGGGCAGGCTAGCATGGGGGACGCTGTGGTGGGTGTTTACTACAGGCCACCTGATCGGGAAGAGGAAGTGGCGGAGGCCTTCTACAGGCGGCTGGACGTAGCCTCACGATCACGGGCGCCGGTTCTCATGGGGGGGGGGACTTCAACCAGCCTGATAGCTGCTGGAGACACAGCACAGCTAGGCACAAACACTCCAGGAAGTTGCTGCAGAGCATTGGTGATAACTTTTTGACACAGGTGGTGGAGGAGCCAACGAGGAGAGGTGTGCTGCTGCACCTCGTACTAACAAACAGAGAAGGACTGGCCGAAGATGCGAAGGTCGGGGGCAGCCTTGGGGGCAGTGACCACGAGATGGTGGAGTTCAGGATGCTGCGAGGAGGAGGCAGGGCAATAAGCAGGATCGCAACCCTGGACTTCAGCAGAGCAAACTTTGGCCTCTTCAGGGACCTACTTGGAGGAATCCCATGGGTTAGGGCCCTAGAAGGAGCGGGGGGTGCCCAAGAGAGCTGGTTGCTAGTCAAGCGTCACTTCCTGCCAGCTCAAGATCGGAGCATCCCTATGAGTAAGGAGGCGGGAGGCCTGCATTGGCTGAGCAAGGAGCTCCTGGCAAAACTCAGCCAGAAGAAGGAAGTAGAGAGAATGTGGAAAGGGCGACAGGCCACTTGGGAGGACTATAGGCACGTTGTCAGCGTCTGCAGGGATGCGACGAGGAAGGCCAGGGCCCATTTGGAATTAAATCTGGCAAGGGATGTCAAGGACAAGAAGAAGGGCTTCTTCGCATACATCAGGAGCAAAAGGAAGACTAGGGAAAATGCGGGCCCGCTGCTGAATGGGGTGGCTGCCCTGGTGAGAGAAGGCAGAGTTACTGAATGCCGCCTTTGCGTCAGTCTTTCCTGCTCAGGCCAGCCCTCAGGACTCTCAGACGCTGGAGGCAAGAGCGAAAGTCTGGAGAAAGGAAGACTTCCCCTTGGTTGAGGAGGATGGCGTTAGCGATCATTTAGTGAAACCTGACACCCACAAATCCATGGGCCCCGCTGGGATGCACCCACGAGTGCTGAGGGAGCTGGCGGATGTTATTGCTAGGCCACTCTCCATCATCTCTGCAAGGTCCTGGAGAACAGGAGAGGTGCCTGAGGACCGGAAGAAAGCCAGCGTCACCCCACTCTTCAAAAAGGGCAAGAAGGAGCACCCAGGGAACTACAGGCCAGTCAGGCTCACCTCCATCCCTCGAAAGGTGATGGAGCAGCTCGTCCTGGGGGCCGTCTCTAAGGCTGTGGCGGACAAGGCGGCGAGCAGGAGTGGTCAGCGTGCCTTCCCCGAGGGGAAATGATGCTTAACCGATCTGATAGCCTTCTATGCTGGAATGACTGCCTGGGTAGATGAGGCGAGAGCAGTGGATGTTGTCGACCTTGACTTCAGGAAGGCTTTCCACACTGTCTCCTGTAACATCCTCATAGGTAAGCTCAGGAAGTGTGGGTTAGATGAGTGGCCGGCGAGGTGGCTTGAGAACTGGCTGGCTGGCAGAGCTCAGAGGGTTGCGCTCCACTGATGTGGAGAGTCTAGGTGGAGGCCTGTAGCTAGCGTCGCCGCGCCAGGGGTCAGTCCTGGGTCCAGTCTTGCTCAACTTCTTCATCAGCGACCTGGCTGAAGGGACAGAGTGCCTCCTCGGCAAGTTTGCTGATGATACAAACTGGGGAGCAGTGGCTGATGCAGCAGAGGGCCGTGCTGCCGGTCAGAGGGGGCTGGCGAGATGAGCAGGCAGGAACCTCCTGAAGTTCAGCAAAGGCAATTGCAGGGTCCTGCAGCGAGGGAGGAATAAGGCCCTGCAGCAGGACAGGCTGGGGGCTGAGCTGCTGGAAAGCAGCTCTGCAGAGAAGGACCTGGGAGTGCTGCTGGACACCAAGTTAAGCACGAGGCAGCAATGTGCCCTTGTGGCCAAGAAGGCCAAAGGTATCCTGGGGGCGGTGGGGGGTGTGTGTGGGGGGGGTGCATCAGGAAGAGTGTTGTCAGCAGGTGGACGGAGGTGAGCCTCCGCCCCCCCGGCTCAGCCCTGCTGAGGCCACATGTGGAGCAGTGTGTCCAGTTCTGGGCTCCCCAGTACAAGAGGGATGTGGCACTACTGGAGCAAGGCCAGCGAAGGGCTACAGAGATGATGAGGGCACTGGAGCAGCTCTCTCTTATGAGGAAAGGCTGAGAGAGCTGCGCCTGTTCTGCCTGGCGAAGAGACCATTGATCTAACAACATATAAAACTATCGGAAGAGAGGGTGTCACGATGATGGGGGGGGCCGCACTCAACGACTCCTGTTCTCGCCGGCACTACGACGAATCCACTCGCAGCTTCTCAGACTCGCCAAGTGGCCCATTTCCTGATTCCCCGACTGACCGATGAAGGAATCGCTCGCCGACAACCAGACTCCTCACCGACTCACTCACCAACTCACAGACTCTTCAACGACTCGGCTCCTCACAGATACACCGACTCACGATTCGCCGACAGACGGAGTCACCGACTCACCTACCAACAGACTTCCCACCGACTCGCAGACTCCTCACCGTCTCACAGGTACACCGACTCACGGGCTCCCAGTTTCGCCCACTCACCGACTCTCGACTCGCTGACTTGACGACTCGTTGACTGAGCGAGCGGCCAACTCACCGACTGACAGCCTCAGCCTCTCACACTCACCGAGTCGCCGACTCGCCGACTCACCGACTCTCAGGCTCCCCGACTCGTCAAGTCACTCCCTGAATCCACAACTCTCAGACTCACCGGCTCACAGAAGCCCCCATTTCCCGATTCGCCGGATGGGAGCTGCTCAGCCTCTCCGGTGCACCGTGAGTATCCCCCCCCCACCCCGCCCTCCGCCCCCCTTTTCCTGCGACGCTGCGTTAAGGTAACTCTTGGAGGTTGAGAGTCCGCTCGCTAAGAGAGCGAAGAAGCTAGCTTTCAAGTTGGGCTAAGCAGTGTTGCCGATTACCAGCGCAGTAGCCGATGGTTTGGGGTTATGCTTTCTAAAGTAGGACGTGCATTGCTTCAGTGGGTGTTACTAATCCGAGAGCTCGCGTGAGGAAATAAACATTGTTTTTTATTACTTTACTCTCTCGGTCCTAAGCGAGAACCTTCACAGCATGCCAGTAATGCAAACGCTGAGGCTAAACTTCAGGTCTAACCTTTGCCCTAAATCTAAAGCATAACCCAAGAGCACAGCTAACAGAGGCAGCAGTTTGTGCAGCACTGTCTGGGCTCTACTTAGAACTCTTGAGGCCTCCCCCCTCTTGGAAGTTGTGGGCGCTTTGTCGGAAGCAGCTGAGGAAGCAGGGCTGATTGCTGCTAACAGGAAAGGGCAGCTGGGCAAGGACAACTAGAGGAGGCCTTAACTCCTCCTGCGAGAAGCTCTAGCTAGGTGTAGCTGCCGCTAACAATCGATCGCTCATCCAAGTGGCCCTTGATTAGGGTGGGTCAAGCACTGGCTGAGTCAGTGCTAGGGAGAGGCCGACCATAACAGCCAGGCCCAGGGCGCAGCTCCCAGAGGCAGCAGTTTGCACAGCAGGGCACAAGAAGGCACCTTCGTTTCCGATCCCAGCAGTGCCTGCTTACTCCGGTACAGTCATGACACTGTGCAGCGCACGTTCCCCAGTACTTGTTGGAGTCGCTGCATCCTCTGTGTCAGAGGCTTGGGCCCAGGCGGACCCTCTGACAGCAGATGCAACTCTAAAGGTGTCAGGCTGCAGGGAGTGTTTTGGGGGGAGGGGAGGGTCAGAAGGCTGTGTAGCATCCGGGAAGAGGAGAAGGAGCTAGACAGGGTATTCTCGGAGACTGCGCAGCTTCATGCGTCTCAAGCCGCCAGAGCAGCGGAGTTGCGGGAGGGCTCTGTGCCGTCTGAAACGGTACATCATAACACTGTAGAAGGCGCCTGGAAGCTGGTCGCTTCTCGTAGGAGGAGGAGGAGGAGAAAGGCTGCTCCTGCTCCCGAGGACTTGCAAGTGAAGAACAGGTTTAGTGCCCTGCAGGATGAGGAGGAGCTGGACATGGCTGCAAGGGAAGTAACTGGGGCAACAGACCCTGTGCCTCGCGGGAACAGCCGGAAGAAGCGGCGGGTGACTGTTGTGGGTGACTCCCTGCTGCAGGGGACGGAGGCACCTATCTGCCGACCTGACCTCTTGTCTAGAGAGGTTTGTTGCCTGCCGGGGCTCGCGTACGAGATGTCATGGAAAGACTGCCAAGGCTTGGCCGCTCATCGGACTAGTACCCTCTGCCGCTCTGCCATGTGGGCACTAATGACACCAAGGGCAAACTGGAAACCATCGAACAGGATTTCCGAGCTCTGGGGATGGTGGTGAAGGGTCTGGGAGCCCAGGTCATCTTCTCCTCAATCCCGCCAGTGAGGGGGATGGAGGAGACGGACTTTCCAAGTCAACAGCTGGCTGCGCCGCTCGTGTTGGCAAGAGGGTTTTGGTTTCTACGAGCGTGGGCCCCTGTTTGGAGATCGACAACTGATAGGGAGAGCTGGGCTCCAGCTCACTAAGCGGGGCACGTGTGTCTATGCCAACAGGTTGGCCAGCCTGCTAAGGAGGACTGTAAACTAGGAAAGATGGGGCAAGGGGAGCGTTAGAGTGACCGGGTAGTTGGCAAAACACGGCTCGAGGCGGGGTGCCTGCAGCCAGGGAAGTGCGCATGGGCTGTG
Organism: Apteryx mantelli; assembly: GCF_036417845.1. Classification (NCBI taxonomy): domain Eukaryota; kingdom Metazoa; phylum Chordata; class Aves; order Apterygiformes; family Apterygidae; genus Apteryx; species Apteryx mantelli. The sequence continues at coordinate 40,473 of NW_027118557.1, read as the reverse complement.
GCTACGGAGGAGCCTCTTGTATCCCTCCCGGGAAAGCCGCGTGCTCGATCAGCGCTCTGAAGTGCCTGTACACCAATGCATGCAGCATGGGCACTAAAGAGGAAGAACTAGAGAGCTGTGTGTGCTTGCAGGGCCATGATCATGAGCTCATGCAATTACAGAGACGTGGTGGGATCGTTCACATGACTGGAGTGCTGTCCTAGGTGGCTACCTGCTTTTTAGGAAGGACAGGCCAGGAAAGCGAGGTGGTGGAGTTGCTCTTTAGGTGAGAGAGCAACTGGAATGCATCGAGCTCTGCCTAGGGGTGGCTGAAGAGCGAGTCGAGAGCTTATGGGGAAGGATTAAAGGGCAGGCTAGCATGGGGGACGCTGTGGTGGGTGTTTACTACAGGCCACCTGATCGGGAAGAGGAAGTGGCGGAGGCCTTCTACAGGCGGCTGGACGTAGCCTCACGATCACGGGCGCCGGTTCTCATGGGGGGGGGGAGGACTTCAACCAGCCTGATAGCTGCTGGAGACACAGCACAGCTAGGCACAAACACTCCAGGAAGTTGCTGCAGAGCATTGGTGATAACTTTTTGACACAGGTGGTGGAGGAGCCAACGAGGAGAGGTGTGCTGCTGCACCTCGTACTAACAAACAGAGAAGGACTGGCCGAAGATGCGAAGGTCGGGGGCAGCCTTGGGGGCAGTGACCACGAGATGGTGGAGTTCAGGATGCTGCGAGGAGGAGGCAGGGCAATAAGCAGGATCGCAACCCTGGACTTCAGCAGAGCAAACTTTGGCCTCTTCAGGGACCTACTTGGAGGAATCCCATGGGTTAGGGCCCTAGAAGGAGCGGGGGGTGCCCAAGAGAGCTGGTTGCTAGTCAAGCGTCACTTCCTGCCAGCTCAAGATCGGAGCATCCCTATGAGTAAGGAGGCGGGAGGCCTGCATTGGCTGAGCAAGGAGCTCCTGGCAAAACTCAGCCAGAAGAAGGAAGTAGAGAGAATGTGGAAAGGGCGACAGGCCACTTGGGAGGACTATAGGCACGTTGTCAGCGTCTGCAGGGATGCGACGAGGAAGGCCAGGGCCCATTTGGAATTAAATCTGGCAAGGGATGTCAAGGACAAGAAGAAGGGCTTCTTCGCATACATCAGGAGCAAAAGGAAGACTAGGGAAAATGCGGGCCCGCTGCTGAATGGGGTGGCTGCCCTGGTGAGAGAAGGCAGAGTTACTGAATGCCGCCTTTGCGTCAGTCTTTCCTGCTCAGGCCAGCCCTCAGGACTCTCAGACGCTGGAGGCAAGAGCGAAAGTCTGGAGAAAGGAAGACTTCCCCTTGGTTGAGGAGGATGGCGTTAGCGATCATTTAGTGAAACCTGACACCCACAAATCCATGGGCCCCGCTGGGATGCACCCACGAGTGCTGAGGGAGCTGGCGGATGTTATTGCTAGGCCACTCTCCATCATCTCTGCAAGGTCCTGGAGAACAGGAGAGGTGCCTGAGGACCGGAAGAAAGCCAGCGTCACCCCACTCTTCAAAAAGGGCAAGAAGGAGCACCCAGGGAACTACAGGCCAGTCAGGCTCACCTCCATCCCTCGAAAGGTGATGGAGCAGCTCGTCCTGGCGGCCGTCTCTAAGGCTGTGGCGGACAAGGCGGCGAGCAGGAGTGGTCAGCGTGCCTTCCCCGAGGGGAAATGATGCTTAACCGATCTGATAGCCTTCTATGCTGGAATGACTGCCTGGGTAGATGAGGCGAGAGCAGTGGATGTTGTCGACCTTGACTTCAGGAAGGCTTTCCACACTGTCTCCTGTAACATCCTCATAGGTAAGCTCAGGAAGTGTGGGTTAGATGAGTGGCCGGCGAGGTGGCTTGAGAACTGGCTGGCTGGCAGAGCTCAGAGGGTTGCGCTCCACTGATGTGGAGAGTCTAGGTGGAGGCCTGTAGCTAGCGTCGCCGCGCCAGGGGTCAGTCCTGGGTCCAGTCTTGCTCAACTTCTTCATCAGCGACCTGGCTGAAGGGACAGAGTGCCTCCTCGGCAAGTTTGCTGATGATACAAACTGGGGAGCAGTGGCTGATGCAGCAGAGGGCCGTGCTGCCGGTCAGAGGGGGCTGGCGAGATGAGCAGGCAGGAACCTCCTGAAGTTCAGCAAAGGCAATTGCAGGGTCCTGCAGCGAGGGAGGAATAAGGCCCTGCAGCAGGACAGGCTGGGGGCTGAGCTGCTGGAAAGCAGCTCTGCAGAGAAGGACCTGGGAGTGCTGCTGGACACCAAGTTAAGCACGAGGCAGCAATGTGCCCTTGTGGCCAAGAAGGCCAAAGGTATCCTGGGGGCGGTGGGGGGTGTGTGTGGGGGGGGTGCATCAGGAAGAGTGTTGTCAGCAGGTGGACGGAGGTGAGCCTCCGCCCCCCCGGCTCAGCCCTGCTGAGGCCACATGTGGAGCAGTGTGTCCAGTTCTGGGCTCCCCAGTACAAGAGGGATGTGGCACTACTGGAGCAAGGCCAGCGAAGGGCTACAGAGATGATGAGGGCACTGGAGCAGCTCTCTCTTATGAGGAAAGGCTGAGAGAGCTGCGCCTGTTCTGCCTGGCGAAGAGACCATTGATCTAACAACATATAAAACTATCGGAAGAGAGGGTGTCACGATGATGGGGGGGGCCGCACTCAACGACTCCTGTTCTCGCCGGCACTACGACGAATCCACTCGCAGCTTCTCAGACTCGCCAAGTGGCCCATTTCCTGATTCCCCGACTGACCGATGAAGGAATCGCTCGCCGACAACCAGACTCCTCACCGACTCACTCACCAACTCACAGACTCTTCAACGACTCGGCTCCTCACAGATACACCGACTCACGATTCGCCGACAGACGGAGTCACCGACTCACCTACCAACAGACTTCCCACCGACTCGCAGACTCCTCACCGTCTCACAGGTACACCGACTCACGGGCTCCCAGTTTCGCCCACTCACCGACTCTCGACTCGCTGACTTGACGACTCGTTGACTGAGCGAGCGGCCAACTCACCGACTGACAGCCTCAGCCTCTCACACTCACCGAGTCGCCGACTCACCGACTCTCAGGCTCCCCGACTCGTCAAGTCACTCCCTGAATCCACAACTCTCAGACTCACCGGCTCACAGAAGCCCCCATTTCCCGATTCGCCGGATGGGAGCTGCTCAGCCTCTCCGGTGCACCGTGAGTATCCCCCCCACCCCGCCCCCCTTTTCCTGCGACGCTGCGTTAAGGTAACTCTTGGAGGTTGAGAGTCCGCTCGCTAAGAGAGCGAAGAAGCTAGCTTTCAAGTTGGGCTAAGCAGTGTTGCCGATTACCAGCGCAGTAGCCGATGGTTTGGGGTTATGCTTTCTAAAGTAGGACGTGCATTGCTTCAGTGGGTGTTACTAATCCGAGAGCTCGCGTGAGGAAATAAACATTGTTTTTTATTACTTTACTCTCTCGGTCCTAAGCGAGAACCTTCACAGCATGCCAGTAATGCAAACGCTGAGGCTAAACTTCAGGTCTAACCTTTGCCCTAAATCTAAAGCATAACCCAAGAGCACAGCTAACAGAGGCAGCAGTTTGTGCAGCACTGTCTGGGCTCTACTTAGAACTCTTGAGGCCTCCCCCCTCTTGGAAGTTGTGGGCGCTTTGTCGGAAGCAGCTGAGGAAGCAGGGCTGATTGCTGCTAACAGGAAAGGGCAGCTGGGCAAGGACAACTAGAGGAGGCCTTAACTCCTCCTGCGAGAAGCTCTAGCTAGGTGTAGCTGCCGCTAACAATCGATCGCTCATCCAAGTGGCCCTTGATTAGGGTGGGTCAAGCACTGGCTGAGTCAGTGCTAGGGAGAGGCCGACCATAACAGCCAGGCCCAGGGCGCAGCTCCCAGAGGCAGCAGTTTGCACAGCAGGGCACAAGAAGGCACCTTCGTTTCCGATCCCAGCAGTGCCTGCTTACTCCGGTACGGTCATGACACTGTGCAGCGCACGTTCCCCAGTACTTGTTGGAGTCGCTGCATCCTCTGTGTCAGAGGCTTGGGCCCAGGCGGACCCTCTGACAGCAGATGCAACTCTAAAGGTGTCAGGCTGCAGGGAGTGTTTTGGGGGGAGGGGAGGGTCAGAAGGCTGTGTAGCATCCGGGAAGAGGAGAAGGAGCTAGACAGGGTATTCTCGGAGACTGCGCAGCTTCATGCGTCTCAAGCCGCCAGAGCAGCGGAGTTGCGGGAGGGCTCTGTGCCGTCTGAAACGGTACATCATAACACTGTAGAAGGCGCCTGGAAGCTGGTCGCTTCTCGTAGGAGGAGGAGGAGGAGAAAGGCTGCTCCTGCTCCCGAGGACTTGCAAGTGAAGAACAGGTTTAGTGCCCTGCAGGATGAGGAGGAGCTGGACATGGCTGCAAGGGAAGTAACTGGGGCAACAGACCCTGTGCCTCGCGGGAACAGCCGGAAGAAGCGGCGGGTGACTGTTGTGGGTGACTCCCTGCTGCAGGGGACGGAGGCACCTATCTGCCGACCTGACCTCTTGTCTAGAGAGGTTTGTTGCCTGCCGGGGCTCGCGTACGAGATGTCATGGAAAGACTGCCAAGGCTTGGCCGCTCATCGGACTAGTACCCTCTGCCGCTCTGCCATGTGGGCACTAATGACACCAAGGGCAAACTGGAAACCATCGAACAGGATTTCCGAGCTCTGGGGATGGTGGTGAAGGGTCTGGGAGCCCAGGTCATCTTCTCCTCAATCCCGCCAGTGAGGGGGATGGAGGAGACGGACTTTCCAAGTCAACAGCTGGCTGCGCCGCTCGTGTTGGCAAGAGGGTTTTGGTTTCTACGAGCGTGGGCCCCTGTTTGGAGATCGACAACTGATGGGGAGAGCTGGGCTCCAGCTCACTAAGCGGGGCACGTGTGTCTATGCCAACAGGTTGGCCAGCCTGCTAAGGAGGACTGTAAACTAGGAAAGATGGGGCAAGGGGAGCGTTAGAGTGACCGGGTAGTTGGCAAAACACGGCTCGAGGCGGGGTGCCTGCAGCCAGGGAAGTGCGCATGGGCTGTGGCTACGGAGGAGCCTCTTGTATCCCTCCCGGGAAAGCCGCGTGCTCGATCAGCGCTCTGAAGTGCCTGTACACCAATGCATGCAGCATGGGCACTAAAGAGGAAGAACTAGAGAGCTGTGTGTGCTTGCAGGGCCATGATCATGAGCTCATGCAATTACAGAGACGTGGTGGGATCGTTCACATGACTGGAGTGCTGTCCTAGGTGGCTACCTGCTTTTTAGGAAGGACAGGCCAGGAAAGCGAGGTGGTGGAGTTGCTCTTTAGGTGAGAGAGCAACTGGAATGCATCGAGCTCTGCCTAGGGGTGGCTGAAGAGCGAGTCGAGAGCTTATGGGGAAGGATTAAAGGGCAGGCTAGCATGGGGGACGCTGTGGTGGGTGTTTACTACAGGCCACCTGATCGGGAAGAGGAAGTGGCGGAGGCCTTCTACAGGCGGCTGGACGTAGCCTCACGATCACGGGCGCCGGTTCTCATGGGGGGGGGGGGGGACTTCAACCAGCCTGATAGCTGCTGGAGACACAGCACAGCTAGGCACAAACACTCCAGGAAGTTGCTGCAGAGCATTGGTGATAACTTTTTGACACAGGTGGTGGAGGAGCCAACGAGGAGAGGTGTGCTGCTGCACCTCGTACTAACAAACAGAGAAGGACTGGCCGAAGATGCGAAGGTCGGGGGCAGCCTTGGGGGCAGTGACCACGAGATGGTGGAGTTCAGGATGCTGCGAGGAGGAGGCAGGGCAATAAGCAGGATCGCAACCCTGGACTTCAGCAGAGCAAACTTTGGCCTCTTCAGGGACCTACTTGGAGGAATCCCATGGGTTAGGGCCCTAGAAGGAGCGGGGGGTGCCCAAGAGAGCTGGTTGCTAGTCAAGCGTCACTTCCTGCCAGCTCAAGATCGGAGCATCCCTATGAGTAAGGAGGCGGGAGGCCTGCATTGGCTGAGCAAGGAGCTCCTGGCAAAACTCAGCCAGAAGAAGGAAGTAGAGAGAATGTGGAAAGGGCGACAGGCCACTTGGGAGGACTATAGGCACGTTGTCAGCGTCTGCAGGGATGCGACGAGGAAGGCCAGGGCCCATTTGGAATTAAATCTGGCAAGGGATGTCAAGGACAAGAAGAAGGGCTTCTTCGCATACATCAGGAGCAAAAGGAAGACTAGGGAAAATGCGGGCCCGCTGCTGAATGGGGTGGCTGCCCTGGTGAGAGAAGGCAGAGTTACTGAATGCCGCCTTTGCGTCAGTCTTTCCTGCTCAGGCCAGCCCTCAGGACTCTCAGACGCTGGAGGCAAGAGCGAAAGTCTGGAGAAAGGAAGACTTCCCCTTGGTTGAGGAGGATGGCGTTAGCGATCATTTAGTGAAACCTGACACCCACAAATCCATGGGCCCCGCTGGGATGCACCCACGAGTGCTGAGGGAGCTGGCGGATGTTATTGCTAGGCCACTCTCCATCATCTCTGCAAGGTCCTGGAGAACAGGAGAGGTGCCTGAGGACCGGAAGAAAGCCAGCGTCACCCCACTCTTCAAAAAGGGCAAGAAGGAGCACCCAGGGAACTACAGGCCAGTCAGGCTCACCTCCATCCCTCGAAAGGTGATGGAGCAGCTCGTCCTGGGGGCCGTCTCTAAGGCTGTGGCGGACAAGGCGGCGAGCAGGAGTGGTCAGCGTGCCTTCCCCGAGGGGAAATGATGCTTAACCGATCTGATAGCCTTCTATGCTGGAATGACTGCCTGGGTAGATGAGGCGAGAGCAGTGGATGTTGTCGACCTTGACTTCAGGAAGGCTTTCCACACTGTCTCCTGTAACATCCTCATAGGTAAGCTCAGGAAGTGTGGGTTAGATGAGTGGCCGGCGAGGTGGCTTGAGAACTGGCTGGCTGGCAGAGCTCAGAGGGTTGCGCTCCACTGATGTGGAGAGTCTAGGTGGAGGCCTGTAGCTAGCGTCGCCGCGCCAGGGGTCAGTCCTGGGTCCAGTCTTGCTCAACTTCTTCATCAGCGACCTGGCTGAAGGGACAGAGTGCCTCCTCGGCAAGTTTGCTGATGATACAAACTGGGGAGCAGTGGCTGATGCAGCAGAGGGCCGTGCTGCCGGTCAGAGGGGGCTGGCGAGATGAGCAGGCAGGAACCTCCTGAAGTTCAGCAAAGGCAATTGCAGGGTCCTGCAGCGAGGGAGGAATAAGGCCCTGCAGCAGGACAGGCTGGGGGCTGAGCTGCTGGAAAGCAGCTCTGCAGAGAAGGACCTGGGAGTGCTGCTGGACACCAAGTTAAGCACGAGGCAGCAATGTGCCCTTGTGGCCAAGAAGGCCAAAGGTATCCTGGGGGCGGTGGGGGGTGTGTGTGGGGGGGGTGCATCAGGAAGAGTGTTGTCAGCAGGTGGACGGAGGTGAGCCTCCGCCCCCCCGGCTCAGCCCTGCTGAGGCCACATGTGGAGCAGTGTGTCCAGTTCTGGGCTCCCCAGTACAAGAGGGATGTGGCACTACTGGAGCAAGGCCAGCGAAGGGCTACAGAGATGATGAGGGCACTGGAGCAGCTCTCTCTTATGAGGAAAGGCTGAGAGAGCTGCGCCTGTTCTGCCTGGCGAAGAGACCATTGATCTAACAACATATAAAACTATCGGAAGAGAGGGTGTCACGATGATGGGGGGGGCCGCACTCAACGACTCCTGTTCTCGCCGGCACTACGACGAATCCACTCGCAGCTTCTCAGACTCGCCAAGTGGCCCATTTCCTGATTCCCCGACTGACCGATGAAGGAATCGCTCGCCGACAACCAGACTCCTCACCGACTCACTCACCAACTCACAGACTCTTCAACGACTCGGCTCCTCACAGATACACCGACTCACGATTCGCCGACAGACGGAGTCACCGACTCACCTACCAACAGACTTCCCACCGACTCGCAGACTCCTCACCGTCTCACAGGTACACCGACTCACGGGCTCCCAGTTTCGCCCACTCACCGACTCTCGACTCGCTGACTTGACGACTCGTTGACTGAGCGAGCGGCCAACTCACCGACTGACAGCCTCAGCCTCTCACACTCACCGAGTCGCCGACTCGCCGACTCACCGACTCTCAGGCTCCCCGACTCGTCAAGTCACTCCCTGAATCCACAACTCTCAGACTCACCGGCTCACAGAAGCCCCCATTTCCCGATTCGCCGGATGGGAGCTGCTCAGCCTCTCCGGTGCACCGTGAGTATCCCCCCCCCCCACCCCGCCCTCCGCTCCCCTTTTCCTGCGACGCTGCATTAAGGTAACTCTTGGAGGTTGAGAGTCCGCTCGCTAAGAGAGCGAAGAAGCTAGCTTTCAAGTTGGGCTAAGCAGTGTTGCCGATTACCAGCGCAGTAGCCGATGGTTTGGGGTTATGCTTTCTAAAGTAGGACGTGCATTGCTTCAGTGGGTGTTACTAATCCGAGAGCTCGCGTGAGGAAATAAACATTGTTTTTTATTACTTTACTCTCTCGGAAGTTACCGTCCTAAGCGAGAACCTTCACAGCATGCCAGTAATGCAAACGCTGAGGCTAAACTTCAGGTCTAACCTTTGCCCTAAATCTAAAGCATAACCCAAGAGCACAGCTAACAGAGGCAGCAGTTTGTGCAGCACTGTCTGGGCTCTACTTAGAACTCTTGAGGCCTCCCCCCTCTTGGAAGTTGTGGGCGCTTTGTCGGAAGCAGCTGAGGAAGCAGGGCTGATTGCTGCTAACAGGAAAGGGCAGCTGGGCAAGGACAACTAGAGGAGGCCTTAACTCCTCCTGCGAGAAGCTCTAGCTAGGTGTAGCTGCCGCTAACAATCGATCGCTCATCCAAGTGGCCCTTGATTAGGGTGGGTCAAGCACTGGCTGAGTCAGTGCTAGGGAGAGGCCGACCATAACAGCCAGGCCCAGGGCGCAGCTCCCAGAGGCAGCAGTTTGCACAGCAGGGCACAAGAAGGCACCTTCGTTTCCGATCCCAGCAGTGCCTGCTTACTCCGGTACGGTCATGACACTGTGCAGCGCACGTTCCCCAGTACTTGTTGGAGTCGCTGCATCCTCTGTGTCAGAGGCTTGGGCCCAGGCGGACCCTCTGACAGCAGATGCAACTCTAAAGGTGTCAGGCTGCAGGGAGTGTTTTGGGGGGAGGGGAGGGTCAGAAGGCTGTGTAGCATCCGGGAAGAGGAGAAGGAGCTAGACAGGGTATTCTCGGAGACTGCGCAGCTTCATGCGTCTCAAGCCGCCAGAGCAGCGGAGTTGCGGGAGGGCTCTGTGCCGTCTGAAACGGTACATCATAACACTGTAGAAGGCGCCTGGAAGCTGGTCGCTTCTCGTAGGAGGAGGAGGAGAAAGGCTGCTCCTGCTCCCGAGGACTTGCAAGTGAAGAACAGGTTTAGTGCCCTGCAGGATGAGGAGGAGCTGGACATGGCTGCAAGGGAAGTAACTGGGGCAACAGACCCTGTGCCTCGCGGGAACAGCCGGAAGAAGCGGCGGGTGACTGTTGTGGGTGACTCCCTGCTGCAGGGGATGGAGGCACCTATCTGCCGACCTGACCTCTTGTCTAGAGAGGTTTGTTGCCTGCCGGGGCTCGCGTACGAGATGTCATGGAAAGACTGCCAAGGCTTGGCCGCTCATCGGACTAGTACCCTCTGCCGCTCTGCCATGTGGGCACTAATGACACCAAGGGCAAACTGGAAACCATCGAACAGGATTTCCGAGCTCTGGGGATGGTGGTGAAGGGTCTGGGAGCCCAGGTCATCTTCTCCTCAATCCCGCCAGTGAGGGGGATGGAGGAGACGGACTTTCCAAGTCAACAGCTGGCTGCGCCGCTCGTGTTGGCAAGAGGGTTTTGGTTTCTACGAGCGTGGGCCCCTGTTTGGAGATCGACAACTGATGGGGAGAGCTGGGCTCCAGCTCACTAAGCGGGGCACGTGTGTCTATGCCAACAGGTTGGCCAGCCTGCTAAGGAGGACTGTAAACTAGGAAAGATGGGGCAAGGGGAGCGTTAGAGTGACCGGGTAGTTGGCAAAACACGGCTCGAGGCGGGGTGCCTGCAGCCAGGGAAGTGCGCATGGGCTGTGGCTACGGAGGAGCCTCTTGTATCCCTCCCGGGAAAGCCGCGTGCTCGATCAGCGCTCTGAAGTGCCTGTACACCAATGCATGCAGCATGGGCACTAAAGAGGAAGAACTAGAGAGCTGTGTGTGCTTGCAGGGCCATGATCATGAGCTCATGCAATTACAGAGACGTGGTGGGATCGTTCACATGACTGGAGTGCTGTCCTAGGTGGCTACCTGCTTTTTAGGAAGGACAGGCCAGGAAAGCGAGGTGGTGGAGTTGCTCTTTAGGTGAGAGAGCAACTGGAATGCATCGAGCTCTGCCTAGGGGTGGCTGAAGAGCGAGTCGAGAGCTTATGGGGAAGGATTAAAGGGCAGGCTAGCATGGGGGACGCTGTGATGGGTGTTTACTACAGGCCACCTGATCGGGAAGAGGAAGTGGCGGAGGCCTTCTACAGGCGGCTGGACGTAGCCTCACGATCACGGGCGCCGGTTCTCATGGGGGGGGGGACTTCAACCAGCCTGATAGCTGCTGGAGACACAGCACAGCTAGGCACAAACACTCCAGGAAGTTGCTGCAGAGCATTGGTGATAACTTTTTGACACAGGTGGTGGAGGAGCCAACGAGGAGAGGTGTGCTGCTGCACCTCGTACTAACAAACAGAGAAGGACTGGCCGAAGATGCGAAGGTCGGGGGCAGCCTTGGGGGCAGTGACCACGAGATGGTGGAGTTCAGGATGCTGCGAGGAGGAGGCAGGGCAATAAGCAGGATCGCAACCCTGGACTTCAGCAGAGCAAACTTTGGCCTCTTCAGGGACCTACTTGGAGGAATCCCATGGGTTAGGGCCCTAGAAGGAGCGGGGGGCGCCCAAGAGAGCTGGTTGCTAGTCAAGCGTCACTTCCTGCCAGCTCAAGATCGGAGCATCCCTATGAGTAAGGAGGCGGGAGGCCTGCATTGGCTGAGCAAGGAGCTCCTGGCAAAACTCAGCCAGAAGAAGGAAGTAGAGAGAATGTGGAAAGGGCGACAGGCCACTTGGGAGGACTATAGGCACGTTGTCAGCGTCTGCAGGGATGCGACGAGGAAGGCCAGGGCCCATTTGGAATTAAATCTGGCAAGGGATGTCAAGGACAAGAAGAAGGGCTTCTTCGCATACATCAGGAGCAAAAGGAAGACTAGGGAAAATGCGGGCCCGCTGCTGAATGGGGTGGCTGCCCTGGTGAGAGAAGGCAGAGTTACTGAATGCCGCCTTTGCGTCAGTCTTTCCTGCTCAGGCCAGCCCTCAGGACTCTCAGACGCTGGAGGCAAGAGCGAAAGTCTGGAGAAAGGAAGACTTCCCCTTGGTTGAGGAGGATGGCGTTAGCGATCATTTAGTGAAACCTGACACCCACAAATCCATGGGCCCCGCTGGGATGCACCCACGAGTGCTGAGGGAGCTGGCGGATGTTATTGCTAGGCCACTCTCCATCATCTCTGCAAGGTCCTGGAGAACAGGAGAGGTGCCTGAGGACCGGAAGAAAGCCAGCGTCACCCCACTCTTCAAAAAGGGCAAGAAGGAGCACCCAGGGAACTACAGGCCAGTCAGGCTCACCTCCATCCCTCGAAAGGTGATGGAGCAGCTCGTCCTGGGGGCCGTCTCTAAGGCTGTGGCGGACAAGGCGGCGAGCAGGAGTGGTCAGCGTGCCTTCCCCGAGGGGAAATGATGCTTAACCGATCTGATAGCCTTCTATGCTGGAATGACTGCCTGGGTAGATGAGGCGAGAGCAGTGGATGTTGTCGACCTTGACTTCAGGAAGGCTTTCCACACTGTCTCCTGTAACATCCTCATAGGTAAGCTCAGGAAGTGTGGGTTAGATGAGTGGCCGGCGAGGTGGCTTGAGAACTGGCTGGCTGGCAGAGCTCAGAGGGTTGCGCTCCACTGATGTGGAGAGTCTAGGTGGAGGCCTGTAGCTAGCGTCGCCGCGCCAGGGGTCAGTCCTGGGTCCAGTCTTGCTCAACTTCTTCATCAGCGACCTGGCTGAAGGGACAGAGTGCCTCCTCGGCAAGTTTGCTGATGATACAAACTGGGGAGCAGTGGCTGATGCAGCAGAGGGCCGTGCTGCCGGTCAGAGGGGGCTGGCGAGATGAGCAGGCAGGAACCTCCTGAAGTTCAGCAAAGGCAATTGCAGGGTCCTGCAGCGAGGGAGGAATAAGGCCCTGCAGCAGGACAGGCTGGGGGCTGAGCTGCTGGAAAGCAGCTCTGCAGAGAAGGACCTGGGAGTGCTGCTGGACACCAAGTTAAGCACGAGGCAGCAATGTGCCCTTGTGGCCAAGAAGGCCAAAGGTATCCTGGGGGCGGTGGGGGGTGTGTGTGGGGGGGTGCATCAGGAAGAGTGTTGTCAGCAGGTGGACGGAGGTGAGCCTCCGCCCCCCCCGGCTCAGCCCTGCTGAGGCCACATGTGGAGCAGTGTGTCCAGTTCTGGGCTCCCCAGTACAAGAGGGATGTGGCACTACTGGAGCAAGGCCAGCGAAGGGCTACAGAGATGATGAGGGCACTGGAGCAGCTCTCTCTTATGAGGAAAGGCTGAGAGAGCTGCGCCTGTTCTGCCTGGCGAAGAGACCATTGATCTAACAACATATAAAACTATCGGAAGAGAGGGTGTCACGATGATGGGGGGGGCCGCACTCAACGACTCCTGTTCTCGCCGGCACTACGACGAATCCACTCGCAGCTTCTCAGACTCGCCAAGTGGCCCATTTCCTGATTCCCCGACTGACCGATGAAGGAATCGCTCGCCGACAACCAGACTCCTCACCGACTCACTCACCAACTCACAGACTCTTCAACGACTCGGCTCCTCACAGATACACCGACTCACGATTCGCCGACAGACGGAGTCACCGACTCACCTACCAACAGACTTCCCACCGACTCGCAGACTCCTCACCGTCTCACAGGTACACCGACTCACGGGCTCCCAGTTTCGCCCACTCACCGACTCTCGACTCGCTGACTTGACGACTCGTTGACTGAGCGAGCGGCCAACTCACCGACTGACAGCCTCAGCCTCTCACACTCACCGAGTCGCCGACTCGCCGACTCACCGACTCTCAGGCTCCCCGACTCGTCAAGTCACTCCCTGAATCCACAACTCTCAGACTCACCGGCTCACAGAAGCCCCCATTTCCCGATTCGCCGGATGGGAGCTGCTCAGCCTCTCCGGTGCACCGTGAGTATCCCCCCCCCCACCCCGCCCTCCGCCCCCCCTTTTCCTGCGACGCTGCGTTAAGGTAACTCTTGGAGGTTGAGAGTCCGCTCGCTAAGAGAGCGAAGAAGCTAGCTTTCAAGTTGGGCTAAGCAGTGTTGCCGATTACCAGCGCAGTAGCCGATGGTTTGGGGTTATGCTTTCTAAAGTAGGACGTGCATTGCTTCAGTGGGTGTTACTAATCCGAGAGCTCGCGTGAGGAAATAAACATTGTTTTTTATTACTTTACTCTCTCGGTCCTAAGCGAGAACCTTCACAGCATGCCAGTAATGCAAACGCTGAGGCTAAACTTCAGGTCTAACCTTTGCCCTAAATCTAAAGCATAACCCAAGAGCACAGCTAACAGAGGCAGCAGTTTGTGCAGCACTGTCTGGGCTCTACTTAGAACTCTTGAGGCCTCCCCCCTCTTGGAAGTTGTGGGCGCTTTGTCGGAAGCAGCTGAGGAAGCAGGGCTGATTGCTGCTAACAGGAAAGGGCAGCTGGGCAAGGACAACTAGAGGAGGCCTTAACTCCTCCTGCGAGAAGCTCTAGCTAGGTGTAGCTGCCGCTAACAATCGATCGCTCATCCAAGTGGCCCTTGATTAGGGTGGGTCAAGCACTGGCTGAGTCAGTGCTAGGGAGAGGCCGACCATAACAGCCAGGCCCAGGGCGCAGCTCCCAGAGGCAGCAGTTTGCACAGCAGGGCACAAGAAGGCACCTTCGTTTCCGATCCCAGCAGTGCCTGCTTACTCCGGTACGGTCATGACACTGTGCAGCGCACGTTCCCCAGTACTTGTTGGAGTCGCTGCATCCTCTGTGTCAGAGGCTTGGGCCCAGGCGGACCCTCTGACAGCAGATGCAACTCTAAAGGTGTCAGGCTGCAGGGAGTGTTTTGGGGGGAGGGGAGGGTCAGAAGGCTGTGTAGCATCCGGGAAGAGGAGAAGGAGCTAGACAGGGTATTCTCGGAGACTGCGCAGCTTCATGCGTCTCAAGCCGCCAGAGCAGCGGAGTTGCGGGAGGGCTCTGTGCCGTCTGAAACGGTACATCATAACACTGTAGAAGGCGCCTGGAAGCTGGTCGCTTCTCGTAGGAGGAGGAGGAGGAGAAAGGCTGCTCCTGCTCCCGAGGACTTGCAAGTGAAGAACAGGTTTAGTGCCCTGCAGGATGAGGAGGAGCTGGACATGGCTGCAAGGGAAGTAACTGGGGCAACAGACCCTGTGCCTCGCGGGAACAGCCGGAAGAAGCGGCGGGTGACTGTTGTGGGTGACTCCCTGCTGCAGGGGACGGAGGCACCTATCTGCCGACCTGACCTCTTGTCTAGAGAGGTTTGTTGCCTGCCGGGGCTCGCGTACGAGATGTCATGGAAAGACTGCCAAGGCTTGGCCGCTCATCGGACTAGTACCCTCTGCCGCGTGGGCACTAATGACACCAAGGGCAAACTGGAAACCATCGAACAGGATTTCCGAGCTCTGGGGATGGTGGTGAAGGGTCTGGGAGCCCAGGTCATCTTCTCCTCAATCCCGCCAGTGAGGGGGATGGAGGAGACGGACTTTCCAAGTCAACAGCTGGCTGCGCCGCTCGTGTTGGCAAGAGGGTTTTGGTTTCTACGAGCGTGGGCCCCTGTTTGGAGATCGACAACTGATGGGGAGAGCTGGGCTCCAGCTCACTAAGCGGGGCACGTGTGTCTATGCCAACAGGTTGGCCAGCCTGCTAAGGAGGACTGTAAACTAGGAAAGATGGGGCAAGGGGAGCGTTAGAGTGACCGGGTAGTTGGCAAAACACGGCTCGAGGCGGGGTGCCTGCAGCCAGGGAAGTGCGCATGGGCTGTGGCTACGGAGGAGCCTCTTGTATCCCTCCCGGGAAAGCCGCGTGCTCGATCAGCGCTCTGAAGTGCCTGTACACCAATGCATGCAGCATGGGCACTAAAGAGGAAGAACTAGAGAGCTGTGTGTGCTTGCAGGGCCATGATCATGAGCTCATGCAATTACAGAGACGTGGTGGGATCGTTCACATGAGTGGAGTGCTGTCCTAGGTGGCTACCTGCTTTTTAGGAAGGACAGGCCAGGAAAGCGAGGTGGTGGAGTTGCTCTTTAGGTGAGAGAGCAACTGGAATGCATCGAGCTCTGCCTAGGGGTGGCTGAAGAGCGAGTCGAGAGCTTATGGGGAAGGATTAAAGGGCAGGCTAGCATGGGGGACGCTGTGGTGGGTGTTTACTACAGGCCACCTGATCGGGAAGAGGAAGTGGCGGAGGCCTTCTACAGGCGGCTGGACGTAGCCTCACGATCACGGGCGCCGGTTCTCATGGAGGGGGGGGGGGGGACTTCAACCAGCCTGATAGCTGCTGGAGACACAGCACAGCTAGGCACAAACACTCCAGGAAGTTGCTGCAGAGCATTGGTGATAACTTTTTGACACAGGTGGTGGAGGAGCCAACGAGGAGAGGTGTGCTGCTGCACCTCGTACTAACAAACAGAGAAGGACTGGCCGAAGATGCGAAGGTCGGGGGCAGCCTTGGGGGCAGTGACCACGAGATGGTGGAGTTCAGGATGCTGCGAGGAGGAGGCAGGGCAATAAGCAGGATCGCAACCCTGGACTTCAGCAGAGCAAACTTTGGCCTCTTCAGGGACCTACTTGGAGGAATCCCATGGGTTAGGGCCCTAGAAGGAGCGGGGGGTGCCCAAGAGAGCTGGTTGCTAGTCAAGCGTCACTTCCTGCCAGCTCAAGATCGGAGCATCCCTATGAGTAAGGAGGCGGGAGGCCTGCATTGGCTGAGCAAGGAGCTCCTGGCAAAACTCAGCCAGAAGAAGGAAGTAGAGAGAATGTGGAAAGGGCGACAGGCCACTTGGGAGGACTATAGGCACGTTGTCAGCGTCTGCAGGGATGCGACGAGGAAGGCCAGGGCCCATTTGGAATTAAATCTGGCAAGGGATGTCAAGGACAAGAAGAAGGGCTTCTTCGCATACATCAGGAGCAAAAGGAAGACTAGGGAAAATGCGGGCCCGCTGCTGAATGGGGTGGCTGCCCTGGTGAGAGAAGGCAGAGTTACTGAATGCCGCCTTTGCGTCAGTCTTTCCTGCTCAGGCCAGCCCTCAGGACTCTCAGACGCTGGAGGCAAGAGCGAAAGTCTGGAGAAAGGAAGACTTCCCCTTGGTTGAGGAGGATGGCGTTAGCGATCATTTAGTGAAACCTGACACCCACAAATCCATGGGCCCCGCTGGGATGCACCCACGAGTGCTGAGGGAGCTGGCGGATGTTATTGCTAGGCCACTCTCCATCATCTCTGCAAGGTCCTGGAGAACAGGAGAGGTGCCTGAGGACCGGAAGAAAGCCAGCGTCACCCCACTCTTCAAAAAGGGCAAGAAGGAGCACCCAGGGAACTACAGGCCAGTCAGGCTCACCTCCATCCCTCGAAAGGTGATGGAGCAGCTCGTCCTGGGGGCCGTCTCTAAGGCTGTGGCGGACAAGGCGGCGAGCAGGAGTGGTCAGCGTGCCTTCCCCGAGGGGAAATGATGCTTAACCGATCTGATAGCCTTCTATGCTGGAATGACTGCCTGGGTAGATGAGGCGAGAGCAGTGGATGTTGTCGACCTTGACTTCAGGAAGGCTTTCCACACTGTCTCCTGTAACATCCTCATAGGTAAGCTCAGGAAGTGTGGGTTAGATGAGTGGCCGGCGAGGTGGCTTGAGAACTGGCTGGCTGGCAGAGCTCAGAGGGTTGCGCTCCACTGATGTGGAGAGTCTAGGTGGAGGCCTGTAGCTAGCGTCGCCGCGCCAGGGGTCAGTCCTGGGTCCAGTCTTGCTCAACTTCTTCATCAGCGACCTGGCTGAAGGGACAGAGTGCCTCCTCGGCAAGTTTGCTGATGATACAAACTGGGGAGCAGTGGCTGATGCAGCAGAGGGCCGTGCTGCCGGTCAGAGGGGGCTGGCGAGATGAGCAGGCAGGAACCTCCTGAAGTTCAGCAAAGGCAATTGCAGGGTCCTGCAGCGAGGGAGGAATAAGGCCCTGCAGCAGGACAGGCTGGGGGCTGAGCTGCTGGAAAGCAGCTCTGCAGAGAAGGACCTGGGAGTGCTGCTGGACACCAAGTTAAGCACGAGGCAGCAATGTGCCCTTGTGGCCAAGAAGGCCAAAGGTATCCTGGGGGCGGTGGGGGGTGTGTGTGGGGGGGGGTGCATCAGGAAGAGTGTTGTCAGCAGGTGGACGGAGGTGAGCCTCCGCCCCCCCGGCTCAGCCCTGCTGAGGCCACATGTGGAGCAGTGTGTCCAGTTCTGGGCTCCCCAGTACAAGAGGGATGTGGCACTACTGGAGCAAGGCCAGCGAAGGGCTACAGAGATGATGAGGGCACTGGAGCAGCTCTCTCTTATGAGGAAAGGCTGAGAGAGCTGCGCCTGTTCTGCCTGGCGAAGAGACCATTGATCTAACAACATATAAAACTATCGGAAGAGAGGGTGTCACGATGATGGGGGGGGCCGCACTCAACGACTCCTGTTCTCGCCGGCACTACGACGAATCCACTCGCAGCTTCTCAGACTCGCCAAGTGGCCCATTTCCTGATTCCCCGACTGACCG
The DNA here is from genome assembly GCF_036417845.1 of Apteryx mantelli. Classification (NCBI taxonomy): domain Eukaryota; kingdom Metazoa; phylum Chordata; class Aves; order Apterygiformes; family Apterygidae; genus Apteryx; species Apteryx mantelli. The sequence continues at coordinate 22,650 of NW_027118557.1, read as the reverse complement.
ATGAAGGAATCGCTCGCCGACAACCAGACTCCTCACCGACTCACTCACCAACTCACAGACTCTTCAACGACTCGGCTCCTCACAGATACACCGACTCACGATTCGCCGACAGACGGAGTCACCGACTCACCTACCAACAGACTTCCCACCGACTCGCAGACTCCTCACCGTCTCACAGGTACACCGACTCACGGGCTCCCAGTTTCGCCCACTCACCGACTCTCGACTCGCTGACTTGACGACTCGTTGACTGAGCGAGCGGCCAACTCACCGACTGACAGCCTCAGCCTCTCACACTCACCGAGTCGCCGACTCGCCGACTCTCAGGCTCCCCGACTCGTCAAGTCACTCCCTGAATCCACAACTCTCAGACTCACCGGCTCACAGAAGCCCCCATTTCCCGATTCGCCGGATGGGAGCTGCTCAGCCTCTCCGGTGCACCGTGAGTATCCCCCCCACCCCGCCCCCCTTTTCCTGCGACGCTGCGTTAAGGTAACTCTTGGAGGTTGAGAGTCCGCTCGCTAAGAGAGCGAAGAAGCTAGCTTTCAAGTTGGGCTAAGCAGTGTTGCCGATTACCAGCGCAGTAGCCGATGGTTTGGGGTTATGCTTTCTAAAGTAGGACGTGCATTGCTTCAGTGGGTGTTACTAATCCGAGAGCTCGCGTGAGGAAATAAACATTGTTTTTTATTACTTTACTCTCTCGGAAGTTACCGTCCTAAGCGAGAACCTTCACAGCATGCCAGTAATGCAAACGCTGAGGCTAAACTTCAGGTCTAACCTTTGCCCTAAATCTAAAGCATAACCCAAGAGCACAGCTAACAGAGGCAGCAGTTTGTGCAGCACTGTCTGGGCTCTACTTAGAACTCTTGAGGCCTCCCCCCTCTTGGAAGTTGTGGGCGCTTTGTCGGAAGCAGCTGAGGAAGCAGGGCTGATTGCTGCTAACAGGAAAGGGCAGCTGGGCAAGGACAACTAGAGGAGGCCTTAACTCCTCCTGCGAGAAGCTCTAGCTAGGTGTAGCTGCCGCTAACAATCGATCGCTCATCCAAGTGGCCCTTGATTAGGGTGGGTCAAGCACTGGCTGAGTCAGTGCTAGGGAGAGGCCGACCATAACAGCCAGGCCCAGGGCGCAGCTCCCAGAGGCAGCAGTTTGCACAGCAGGGCACAAGAAGGCACCTTCGTTTCCGATCCCAGCAGTGCCTGCTTACTCCGGTACGGTCATGACACTGTGCAGCGCACGTTCCCCAGTACTTGTTGGAGTCGCTGCATCCTCTGTGTCAGAGGCTTGGGCCCAGGCGGACCCTCTGACAGCAGATGCAACTCTAAAGGTGTCAGGCTGCAGGGAGTGTTTTGGGGGGAGGGGAGGGTCAGAAGGCTGTGTAGCATCCGGGAAGAGGAGAAGGAGCTAGACAGGGTATTCTCGGAGACTGCGCAGCTTCATGCGTCTCAAGCCGCCAGAGCAGCGGAGTTGCGGGAGGGCTCTGTGCCGTCTGAAACGGTACATCATAACACTGTAGAAGGCGCCTGGAAGCTGGTCGCTTCTCGTAGGAGGAGGAGGAGGAGAAAGGCTGCTCCTGCTCCCGAGGACTTGCAAGTGAAGAACAGGTTTAGTGCCCTGCAGGATGAGGAGGAGCTGGACATGGCTGCAAGGGAAGTAACTGGGGCAACAGACCCTGTGCCTCGCGGGAACAGCCGGAAGAAGCGGCGGGTGACTGTTGTGGGTGACTCCCTGCTGCAGGGGACGGAGGCACCTATCTGCCGACCTGACCTCTTGTCTAGAGAGGTTTGTTGCCTGCCGGGGCTCGCGTACGAGATGTCATGGAAAGACTGCCAAGGCTTGGCCGCTCATCGGACTAGTACCCTCTGCCGCTCTGCCATGTGGGCACTAATGACACCAAGGGCAAACTGGAAACCATCGAACAGGATTTCCGAGCTCTGGGGATGGTGGTGAAGGGTCTGGGAGCCCAGGTCATCTTCTCCTCAATCCCGCCAGTGAGGGGGATGGAGGAGACGGACTTTCCAAGTCAACAGCTGGCTGCGCCGCTCGTGTTGGCAAGAGGGTTTTGGTTTCTACGAGCGTGGGCCCCTGTTTGGAGATCGACAACTGATGGGGAGAGCTGGGCTCCAGCTCACTAAGCGGGGCACGTGTGTCTATGCCAACAGGTTGGCCAGCCTGCTAAGGAGGACTGTAAACTAGGAAAGATGGGGCAAGGGGAGCGTTAGAGTGACCGGGTAGTTGGCAAAACACGGCTCGAGGCGGGGTGCCTGCAGCCAGGGAAGTGCGCATGGGCTGTGGCTACGGAGGAGCCTCTTGTATCCCTCCCGGGAAAGCCGCGTGCTCGATCAGCGCTCTGAAGTGCCTGTACACCAATGCATGCAGCATGGGCACTAAAGAGGAAGAACTAGAGAGCTGTGTGTGCTTGCAGGGCCATGATCATGAGCTCATGCAATTACAGAGACGTGGTGGGATCGTTCACATGACTGGAGTGCTGTCCTAGGTGGCTACCTGCTTTTTAGGAAGGACAGGCCAGGAAAGCGAGGTGGTGGAGTTGCTCTTTAGGTGAGAGAGCAACTGGAATGCATCGAGCTCTGCCTAGGGGTGGCTGAAGAGCGAGTCGAGAGCTTATGGGGAAGGATTAAAGGGCAGGCTAGCATGGGGGACGCTGTGGTGGGTGTTTACTACAGGCCACCTGATCGGGAAGAGGAAGTGGCGGAGGCCTTCTACAGGCGGCTGGACGTAGCCTCACGATCACGGGCGCCGGTTCTCATGGAGGGGGGGGGGGGGACTTCAACCAGCCTGATAGCTGCTGGAGACACAGCACAGCTAGGCACAAACACTCCAGGAAGTTGCTGCAGAGCATTGGTGATAACTTTTTGACACAGGTGGTGGAGGAGCCAACGAGGAGAGGTGTGCTGCTGCACCTCGTACTAACAAACAGAGAAGGACTGGCCGAAGATGCGAAGGTCGGGGGCAGCCTTGGGGGCAGTGACCACGAGATGGTGGAGTTCAGGATGCTGCGAGGAGGAGGCAGGGCAATAAGCAGGATCGCAACCCTGGACTTCAGCAGAGCAAACTTTGGCCTCTTCAGGGACCTACTTGGAGGAATCCCATGGGTTAGGGCCCTAGAAGGAGCGGGGGGTGCCCAAGAGAGCTGGTTGCTAGTCAAGCGTCACTTCCTGCCAGCTCAAGATCGGAGCATCCCTATGAGTAAGGAGGCGGGAGGCCTGCATTGGCTGAGCAAGGAGCTCCTGGCAAAACTCAGCCAGAAGAAGGAAGTAGAGAGAATGTGGAAAGGGCGACAGGCCACTTGGGAGGACTATAGGCACGTTGTCAGCGTCTGCAGGGATGCGACGAGGAAGGCCAGGGCCCATTTGGAATTAAATCTGGCAAGGGATGTCAAGGACAAGAAGAAGGGCTTCTTCGCATACATCAGGAGCAAAAGGAAGACTAGGGAAAATGCGGGCCCGCTGCTGAATGGGGTGGCTGCCCTGGTGAGAGAAGGCAGAGTTACTGAATGCCGCCTTTGCGTCAGTCTTTCCTGCTCAGGCCAGCCCTCAGGACTCTCAGACGCTGGAGGCAAGAGCGAAAGTCTGGAGAAAGGAAGACTTCCCCTTGGTTGAGGAGGATGGCGTTAGCGATCATTTAGTGAAACCTGACACCCACAAATCCATGGGCCCCGCTGGGATGCACCCACGAGTGCTGAGGGAGCTGGCGGATGTTATTGCTAGGCCACTCTCCATCATCTCTGCAAGGTCCTGGAGAACAGGAGAGGTGCCTGAGGACCGGAAGAAAGCCAGCGTCACCCCACTCTTCAAAAAGGGCAAGAAGGAGCACCCAGGGAACTACAGGCCAGTCAGGCTCACCTCCATCCCTCGAAAGGTGATGGAGCAGCTCGTCCTGGGGGCCGTCTCTAAGGCTGTGGCGGACAAGGCGGCGAGCAGGAGTGGTCAGCGTGCCTTCCCCGAGGGGAAATGATGCTTAACCGATCTGATAGCCTTCTATGCTGGAATGACTGCCTGGGTAGATGAGGCGAGAGCAGTGGATGTTGTCGACCTTGACTTCAGGAAGGCTTTCCACACTGTCTCCTGTAACATCCTCATAGGTAAGCTCAGGAAGTGTGGGTTAGATGAGTGGCCGGCGAGGTGGCTTGAGAACTGGCTGGCTGGCAGAGCTCAGAGGGTTGCGCTCCACTGATGTGGAGAGTCTAGGTGGAGGCCTGTAGCTAGCGTCGCCGCGCCAGGGGTCAGTCCTGGGTCCAGTCTTGCTCAACTTCTTCATCAGCGACCTGGCTGAAGGGACAGAGTGCCTCCTCGGCAAGTTTGCTGATGATACAAACTGGGGAGCAGTGGCTGATGCAGCAGAGGGCCGTGCTGCCGGTCAGAGGGGGCTGGCGAGATGAGCAGGCAGGAACCTCCTGAAGTTCAGCAAAGGCAATTGCAGGGTCCTGCAGCGAGGGAGGAATAAGGCCCTGCAGCAGGACAGGCTGGGGGCTGAGCTGCTGGAAAGCAGCTCTGCAGAGAAGGACCTGGGAGTGCTGCTGGACACCAAGTTAAGCACGAGGCAGCAATGTGCCCTTGTGGCCAAGAAGGCCAAAGGTATCCTGGGGGCGGTGGGGGGTGTGTGTGGGGGGGGTGCATCAGGAAGAGTGTTGTCAGCAGGTGGACGGAGGTGAGCCTCCGCCCCCCCGGCTCAGCCCTGCTGAGGCCACATGTGGAGCAGTGTGTCCAGTTCTGGGCTCCCCAGTACAAGAGGGATGTGGCACTACTGGAGCAAGGCCAGCGAAGGGCTACAGAGATGATGAGGGCACTGGAGCAGCTCTCTCTTATGAGGAAAGGCTGAGAGAGCTGCGCCTGTTCTGCCTGGCGAAGAGACCATTGATCTAACAACATATAAAACTATCGGAAGAGAGGGTGTCACGATGATGGGGGGGGCCGCACTCAACGACTCCTGTTCTCGCCGGCACTACGACGAATCCACTCGCAGCTTCTCAGACTCGCCAAGTGGCCCATTTCCTGATTCCCCGACTGACCGATGAAGGAATCGCTCGCCGACAACCAGACTCCTCACCGACTCACTCACCAACTCACAGACTCTTCAACGACTCGGCTCCTCACAGATACACCGACTCACGATTCGCCGACAGACGGAGTCACCGACTCACCTACCAACAGACTTCCCACCGACTCGCAGACTCCTCACCGTCTCACAGGTACACCGACTCACGGGCTCCCAGTTTCGCCCACTCACCGACTCTCGACTCGCTGACTTGACGACTCGTTGACTGAGCGAGCGGCCAACTCACCGACTGACAGCCTCAGCCTCTCACACTCACCGAGTCGCCGACTCGCCGACTCTCAGGCTCCCCGACTCGTCAAGTCACTCCCTGAATCCACAACTCTCAGACTCACCGGCTCACAGAAGCCCCCATTTCCCGATTCGCCGGATGGGAGCTGCTCAGCCTCTCCGGTGCACCGTGAGTATCCCCCCCACCCCGCCCCCCTTTTCCTGCGACGCTGCGTTAAGGTAACTCTTGGAGGTTGAGAGTCCGCTCGCTAAGAGAGCGAAGAAGCTAGCTTTCAAGTTGGGCTAAGCAGTGTTGCCGATTACCAGCGCAGTAGCCGATGGTTTGGGGTTATGCTTTCTAAAGTAGGACGTGCATTGCTTCAGTGGGTGTTACTAATCCGAGAGCTCGCGTGAGGAAATAAACATTGTTTTTTATTACTTTACTCTCTCGGAAGTTACCGTCCTAAGCGAGAACCTTCACAGCATGCCAGTAATGCAAACGCTGAGGCTAAACTTCAGGTCTAACCTTTGCCCTAAATCTAAAGCATAACCCAAGAGCACAGCTAACAGAGGCAGCAGTTTGTGCAGCACTGTCTGGGCTCTACTTAGAACTCTTGAGGCCTCCCCCCTCTTGGAAGTTGTGGGCGCTTTGTCGGAAGCAGCTGAGGAAGCAGGGCTGATTGCTGCTAACAGGAAAGGGCAGCTGGGCAAGGACAACTAGAGGAGGCCTTAACTCCTCCTGCGAGAAGCTCTAGCTAGGTGTAGCTGCCGCTAACAATCGATCGCTCATCCAAGTGGCCCTTGATTAGGGTGGGTCAAGCACTGGCTGAGTCAGTGCTAGGGAGAGGCCGACCATAACAGCCAGGCCCAGGGCGCAGCTCCCAGAGGCAGCAGTTTGCACAGCAGGGCACAAGAAGGCACCTTCGTTTCCGATCCCAGCAGTGCCTGCTTACTCCGGTACGGTCATGACACTGTGCAGCGCACGTTCCCCAGTACTTGTTGGAGTCGCTGCATCCTCTGTGTCAGAGGCTTGGGCCCAGGCGGACCCTCTGACAGCAGATGCAACTCTAAAGGTGTCAGGCTGCAGGGAGTGTTTTGGGGGGAGGGGAGGGTCAGAAGGCTGTGTAGCATCCGGGAAGAGGAGAAGGAGCTAGACAGGGTATTCTCGGAGACTGCGCAGCTTCATGCGTCTCAAGCCGCCAGAGCAGCGGAGTTGCGGGAGGGCTCTGTGCCGTCTGAAACGGTACATCATAACACTGTAGAAGGCGCCTGGAAGCTGGTCGCTTCTCGTAGGAGGAGGAGGAGGAGAAAGGCTGCTCCTGCTCCCGAGGACTTGCAAGTGAAGAACAGGTTTAGTGCCCTGCAGGATGAGGAGGAGCTGGACATGGCTGCAAGGGAAGTAACTGGGGCAACAGACCCTGTGCCTCGCGGGAACAGCCGGAAGAAGCGGCGGGTGACTGTTGTGGGTGACTCCCTGCTGCAGGGGATGGAGGCACCTATCTGCCGACCTGACCTCTTGTCTAGAGAGGTTTGTTGCCTGCCGGGGCTCGCGTACGAGATGTCATGGAAAGACTGCCAAGGCTTGGCCGCTCATCGGACTAGTACCCTCTGCCGCTCTGCCATGTGGGCACTAATGACACCAAGGGCAAACTGGAAACCATCGAACAGGATTTCCGAGCTCTGGGGATGGTGGTGAAGGGTCTGGGAGCCCAGGTCATCTTCTCCTCAATCCCGCCAGTGAGGGGGATGGAGGAGACGGACTTTCCAAGTCAACAGCTGGCTGCGCCGCTCGTGTTGGCAAGAGGGTTTTGGTTTCTACGAGCGTGGGCCCCTGTTTGGAGATCGACAACTGATGGGGAGAGCTGGGCTCCAGCTCACTAAGCGGGGCACGTGTGTCTATGCCAACAGGTTGGCCAGCCTGCTAAGGAGGACTGTAAACTAGGAAAGATGGGGCAAGGGGAGCGTTAGAGTGACCGGGTAGTTGGCAAAACACGGCTCGAGGCGGGGTGCCTGCAGCCAGGGAAGTGCGCATGGGCTGTGGCTACGGAGGAGCCTCTTGTATCCCTCCCGGGAAAGCCGCGTGCTCGATCAGCGCTCTGAAGTGCCTGTACACCAATGCATGCAGCATGGGCACTAAAGAGGAAGAACTAGAGAGCTGTGTGTGCTTGCAGGGCCATGATCATGAGCTCATGCAATTACAGAGACGTGGTGGGATCGTTCACATGACTGGAGTGCTGTCCTAGGTGGCTACCTGCTTTTTAGGAAGGACAGGCCAGGAAAGCGAGGTGGTGGAGTTGCTCTTTAGGTGAGAGAGCAACTGGAATGCATCGAGCTCTGCCTAGGGGTGGCTGAAGAGCGAGTCGAGAGCTTATGGGGAAGGATTAAAGGGCAGGCTAGCATGGGGGACGCTGTGATGGGTGTTTACTACAGGCCACCTGATCGGGAAGAGGAAGTGGCGGAGGCCTTCTACAGGCGGCTGGACGTAGCCTCACGATCACGGGCGCCGGTTCTCATGGGGGGGGGGGGAGGACTTCAACCAGCCTGATAGCTGCTGGAGACACAGCACAGCTAGGCACAAACACTCCAGGAAGTTGCTGCAGAGCATTGGTGATAACTTTTTGACACAGGTGGTGGAGGAGCCAACGAGGAGAGGTGTGCTGCTGCACCTCGTACTAACAAACAGAGAAGGACTGGCCGAAGATGCGAAGGTCGGGGGCAGCCTTGGGGGCAGTGACCACGAGATGGTGGAGTTCAGGATGCTGCGAGGAGGAGGCAGGGCAATAAGCAGGATCGCAACCCTGGACTTCAGCAGAGCAAACTTTGGCCTCTTCAGGGACCTACTTGGAGGAATCCCATGGGTTAGGGCCCTAGAAGGAGCGGGGGGCGCCCAAGAGAGCTGGTTGCTAGTCAAGCGTCACTTCCTGCCAGCTCAAGATCGGAGCATCCCTATGAGTAAGGAGGCGGGAGGCCTGCATTGGCTGAGCAAGGAGCTCCTGGCAAAACTCAGCCAGAAGAAGGAAGTAGAGAGAATGTGGAAAGGGCGACAGGCCACTTGGGAGGACTATAGGCACGTTGTCAGCGTCTGCAGGGATGCGACGAGGAAGGCCAGGGCCCATTTGGAATTAAATCTGGCAAGGGATGTCAAGGACAAGAAGAAGGGCTTCTTCGCATACATCAGGAGCAAAAGGAAGACTAGGGAAAATGCGGGCCCGCTGCTGAATGGGGTGGCTGCCCTGGTGAGAGAAGGCAGAGTTACTGAATGCCGCCTTTGCGTCAGTCTTTCCTGCTCAGGCCAGCCCTCAGGACTCTCAGACGCTGGAGGCAAGAGCGAAAGTCTGGAGAAAGGAAGACTTCCCCTTGGTTGAGGAGGATGGCGTTAGCGATCATTTAGTGAAACCTGACACCCACAAATCCATGGGCCCCGCTGGGATGCACCCACGAGTGCTGAGGGAGCTGGCGGATGTTATTGCTAGGCCACTCTCCATCATCTCTGCAAGGTCCTGGAGAACAGGAGAGGTGCCTGAGGACCGGAAGAAAGCCAGCGTCACCCCACTCTTCAAAAAGGGCAAGAAGGAGCACCCAGGGAACTACAGGCCAGTCAGGCTCACCTCCATCCCTCGAAAGGTGATGGAGCAGCTCGTCCTGGGGGCCGTCTCTAAGGCTGTGGCGGACAAGGCGGCGAGCAGGAGTGGTCAGCGTGCCTTCCCCGAGGGGAAATGATGCTTAACCGATCTGATAGCCTTCTATGCTGGAATGACTGCCTGGGTAGATGAGGCGAGAGCAGTGGATGTTGTCGACCTTGACTTCAGGAAGGCTTTCCACACTGTCTCCTGTAACATCCTCATAGGTAAGCTCAGGAAGTGTGGGTTAGATGAGTGGCCGGCGAGGTGGCTTGAGAACTGGCTGGCTGGCAGAGCTCAGAGGGTTGCGCTCCACTGATGTGGAGAGTCTAGGTGGAGGCCTGTAGCTAGCGTCGCCGCGCCAGGGGTCAGTCCTGGGTCCAGTCTTGCTCAACTTCTTCATCAGCGACCTGGCTGAAGGGACAGAGTGCCTCCTCGGCAAGTTTGCTGATGATACAAACTGGGGAGCAGTGGCTGATGCAGCAGAGGGCCGTGCTGCCGGTCAGAGGGGGCTGGCGAGATGAGCAGGCAGGAACCTCCTGAAGTTCAGCAAAGGCAATTGCAGGGTCCTGCAGCGAGGGAGGAATAAGGCCCTGCAGCAGGACAGGCTGGGGGCTGAGCTGCTGGAAAGCAGCTCTGCAGAGAAGGACCTGGGAGTGCTGCTGGACACCAAGTTAAGCACGAGGCAGCAATGTGCCCTTGTGGCCAAGAAGGCCAAAGGTATCCTGGGGGCGGTGGGGGGTGTGTGTGGGGGGGTGCATCAGGAAGAGTGTTGTCAGCAGGTGGACGGAGGTGAGCCTCCGCCCCCCCCGGCTCAGCCCTGCTGAGGCCACATGTGGAGCAGTGTGTCCAGTTCTGGGCTCCCCAGTACAAGAGGGATGTGGCACTACTGGAGCAAGGCCAGCGAAGGGCTACAGAGATGATGAGGGCACTGGAGCAGCTCTCTCTTATGAGGAAAGGCTGAGAGAGCTGCGCCTGTTCTGCCTGGCGAAGAGACCATTGATCTAACAACATATAAAACTATCGGAAGAGAGGGTGTCACGATGATGGGGGGGGCCGCACTCAACGACTCCTGTTCTCGCCGGCACTACGACGAATCCACTCGCAGCTTCTCAGACTCGCCAAGTGGCCCATTTCCTGATTCCCCGACTGACCGATGAAGGAATCGCTCGCCGACAACCAGACTCCTCACCGACTCACTCACCAACTCACAGACTCTTCAACGACTCGGCTCCTCACAGATACACCGACTCACGATTCGCCGACAGACGGAGTCACCGACTCACCTACCAACAGACTTCCCACCGACTCGCAGACTCCTCACCGTCTCACAGGTACACCGACTCACGGGCTCCCAGTTTCGCCCACTCACCGACTCTCGACTCGCTGACTTGACGACTCGTTGACTGAGCGAGCGGCCAACTCACCGACTGACAGCCTCAGCCTCTCACACTCACCGAGTCGCCGACTCGCCGACTCACCGACTCTCAGGCTCCCCGACTCGTCAAGTCACTCCCTGAATCCACAACTCTCAGACTCACCGGCTCACAGAAGCCCCCATTTCCCGATTCGCCGGATGGGAGCTGCTCAGCCTCTCCGGTGCACCGTGAGTATCCCCCCCCCACCCCGCCCTCCGCCCCCCCTTTTCCTGCGACGCTGCGTTAAGGTAACTCTTGGAGGTTGAGAGTCCGCTCGCTAAGAGAGCGAAGAAGCTAGCTTTCAAGTTGGGCTAAGCAGTGTTGCCGATTACCAGCGCAGTAGCCGATGGTTTGGGGTTATGCTTTCTAAAGTAGGACGTGCATTGCTTCAGTGGGTGTTACTAATCCGAGAGCTCGCGTGAGGAAATAAACATTGTTTTTTATTACTTTACTCTCTCGGTCCTAAGCGAGAACCTTCACAGCATGCCAGTAATGCAAACGCTGAGGCTAAACTTCAGGTCTAACCTTTGCCCTAAATCTAAAGCATAACCCAAGAGCACAGCTAACAGAGGCAGCAGTTTGTGCAGCACTGTCTGGGCTCTACTTAGAACTCTTGAGGCCTCCCCCCTCTTGGAAGTTGTGGGCGCTTTGTCGGAAGCAGCTGAGGAAGCAGGGCTGATTGCTGCTAACAGGAAAGGGCAGCTGGGCAAGGACAACTAGAGGAGGCCTTAACTCCTCCTGCGAGAAGCTCTAGCTAGGTGTAGCTGCCGCTAACAATCGATCGCTCATCCAAGTGGCCCTTGATTAGGGTGGGTCAAGCACTGGCTGAGTCAGTGCTAGGGAGAGGCCGACCATAACAGCCAGGCCCAGGGCGCAGCTCCCAGAGGCAGCAGTTTGCACAGCAGGGCACAAGAAGGCACCTTCGTTTCCGATCCCAGCAGTGCCTGCTTACTCCGGTACGGTCATGACACTGTGCAGCGCACGTTCCCCAGTACTTGTTGGAGTCGCTGCATCCTCTGTGTCAGAGGCTTGGGCCCAGGCGGACCCTCTGACAGCAGATGCAACTCTAAAGGTGTCAGGCTGCAGGGAGTGTTTTGGGGGGAGGGGAGGGTCAGAAGGCTGTGTAGCATCCGGGAAGAGGAGAAGGAGCTAGACAGGGTATTCTCGGAGACTGCGCAGCTTCATGCGTCTCAAGCCGCCAGAGCAGCGGAGTTGCGGGAGGGCTCTGTGCCGTCTGAAACGGTACATCATAACACTGTAGAAGGCGCCTGGAAGCTGGTCGCTTCTCGTAGGAGGAGGAGGAGGAGAAAGGCTGCTCCTGCTCCCGAGGACTTGCAAGTGAAGAACAGGTTTAGTGCCCTGCAGGATGAGGAGGAGCTGGACATGGCTGCAAGGGAAGTAACTGGGGCAACAGACCCTGTGCCTCGCGGGAACAGCCGGAAGAAGCGGCGGGTGACTGTTGTGGGTGACTCCCTGCTGCAGGGGACGGAGGCACCTATCTGCCGACCTGACCTCTTGTCTAGAGAGGTTTGTTGCCTGCCGGGGCTCGCGTACGAGATGTCATGGAAAGACTGCCAAGGCTTGGCCGCTCATCGGACTAGTACCCTCTGCCGCTCTGCCATGTGGGCACTAATGACACCAAGGGCAAACTGGAAACCATCGAACAGGATTTCCGAGCTCTGGGGATGGTGGTGAAGGGTCTGGGAGCCCAGGTCATCTTCTCCTCAATCCCGCCAGTGAGGGGGATGGAGGAGACGGACTTTCCAAGTCAACAGCTGGCTGCGCCGCTCGTGTTGGCAAGAGGGTTTTGGTTTCTACGAGCGTGGGCCCCTGTTTGGAGATCGACAACTGATGGGGAGAGCTGGGCTCCAGCTCACTAAGCGGGGCACGTGTGTCTATGCCAACAGGTTGGCCAGCCTGCTAAGGAGGACTGTAAACTAGGAAAGATGGGGCAAGGGGAGCGTTAGAGTGACCGGGTAGTTGGCAAAACACGGCTCGAGGCGGGGTGCCTGCAGCCAGGGAAGTGCGCATGGGCTGTGGCTACGGAGGAGCCTCTTGTATCCCTCCCGGGAAAGCCGCGTGCTCGATCAGCGCTCTGAAGTGCCTGTACACCAATGCATGCAGCATGGGCACTAAAGAGGAAGAACTAGAGAGCTGTGTGTGCTTGCAGGGCCATGATCATGAGCTCATGCAATTACAGAGACGTGGTGGGATCGTTCACATGACTGGAGTGCTGTCCTAGGTGGCTACCTGCTTTTTAGGAAGGACAGGCCAGGAAAGCGAGGTGGTGGAGTTGCTCTTTAGGTGAGAGAGCAACTGGAATGCATCGAGCTCTGCCTAGGGGTGGCTGAAGAGCGAGTCGAGAGCTTATGGGGAAGGATTAAAGGGCAGGCTAGCATGGGGGACGCTGTGGTGGGTGTTTACTACAGGCCACCTGATCGGGAAGAGGAAGTGGCGGAGGCCTTCTACAGGCGGCTGGACGTAGCCTCACGATCACGGGCGCCGGTTCTCATGGAGGGGGGGGGGGGGACTTCAACCAGCCTGATAGCTGCTGGAGACACAGCACAGCTAGGCACAAACACTCCAGGAAGTTGCTGCAGAGCATTGGTGATAACTTTTTGACACAGGTGGTGGAGGAGCCAACGAGGAGAGGTGTGCTGCTGCACCTCGTACTAACAAACAGAGAAGGACTGGCCGAAGATGCGAAGGTCGGGGGCAGCCTTGGGGGCAGTGACCACGAGATGGTGGAGTTCAGGATGCTGCGAGGAGGAGGCAGGGCAATAAGCAGGATCGCAACCCTGGACTTCAGCAGAGCAAACTTTGGCCTCTTCAGGGACCTACTTGGAGGAATCCCATGGGTTAGGGCCCTAGAAGGAGCGGGGGGTGCCCAAGAGAGCTGGTTGCTAGTCAAGCGTCACTTCCTGCCAGCTCAAGATCGGAGCATCCCTATGAGTAAGGAGGCGGGAGGCCTGCATTGGCTGAGCAAGGAGCTCCTGGCAAAACTCAGCCAGAAGAAGGAAGTAGAGAGAATGTGGAAAGGGCGACAGGCCACTTGGGAGGACTATAGGCACGTTGTCAGCGTCTGCAGGGATGCGACGAGGAAGGCCAGGGCCCATTTGGAATTAAATCTGGCAAGGGATGTCAAGGACAAGAAGAAGGGCTTCTTCGCATACATCAGGAGCAAAAGGAAGACTAGGGAAAATGCAGGCCCGCTGCTGAATGGGGTGGCTGCCCTGGTGAGAGAAGGCAGAGTTACTGAATGCCGCCTTTGCGTCAGTCTTTCCTGCTCAGGCCAGCCCTCAGGACTCTCAGACGCTGGAGGCAAGAGCGAAAGTCTGGAGAAAGGAAGACTTCCCCTTGGTTGAGGAGGATGGCGTTAGCGATCATTTAGTGAAACCTGACACCCACAAATCCATGGGCCCCGCTGGGATGCACCCACGAGTGCTGAGGGAGCTGGCGGATGTTATTGCTAGGCCACTCTCCATCATCTCTGCAAGGTCCTGGAGAACAGGAGAGGTGCCTGAGGACCGGAAGAAAGCCAGCGTCACCCCACTCTTCAAAAAGGGCAAGAAGGAGCACCCAGGGAACTACAGGCCAGTCAGGCTCACCTCCATCCCTCGAAAGGTGATGGAGCAGCTCGTCCTGGGGGCCGTCTCTAAGGCTGTGGCGGACAAGGCGGCGAGCAGGAGTGGTCAGCGTGCCTTCCCCGAGGGGAAATGATGCTTAACCGATCTGATAGCCTTCTATGCTGGAATGACTGCCTGGGTAGATGAGGCGAGAGCAGTGGATGTTGTCGACCTTGACTTCAGGAAGGCTTTCCACACTGTCTCCTGTAACATCCTCATAGGTAAGCTCAGGAAGTGTGGGTTAGATGAGTGGCCGGCGAGGTGGCTTGAGAACTGGCTGGCTGGCAGAGCTCAGAGGGTTGCGCTCCACTGATGTGGAGAGTCTAGGTGGAGGCCTGTAGCTAGCGTCGCCGCGCCAGGGGTCAGTCCTGGGTCCAGTCTTGCTCAACTTCTTCATCAGCGACCTGGCTGAAGGGACAGAGTGCCTCCTCGGCAAGTTTGCTGATGATACAAACTGGGGAGCAGTGGCTGATGCAGCAGAGGGCCGTGCTGCCGGTCAGAGGGGGCTGGCGAGATGAGCAGGCAGGAACCTCCTGAAGTTCAGCAAAGGCAATTGCAGGGTCCTGCAGCGAGGGAGGAATAAGGCCCTGCAGCAGGACAGGCTGGGGGCTGAGCTGCTGGAAAGCAGCTCTGCAGAGAAGGACCTGGGAGTGCTGCTGGACACCAAGTTAAGCACGAGGCAGCAATGTGCCCTTGTGGCCAAGAAGGCCAAAGGTATCCTGGGGGCGGTGGGGGGTGTGTGTGGGGGGGGTGTGCATCAGGAAGAGTGTTGTCAGCAGGTGGACGGAGGTGAGCCTCCGCCCCCCCGGCTCAGCCCTGCTGAGGCCACATGTGGAGCAGTGTGTCCAGTTCTGGGCTCCCCAGTACAAGAGGGATGTGGCACTACTGGAGCAAGGCCAGCGAAGGGCTACAGAGATGATGAGGGCACTGGAGCAGCTCTCTCTTATGAGGAAAGGCTGAGAGAGCTGCGCCTGTTCTGCCTGGCGAAGAGACCATTGATCTAACAACATATAAAACTATCGGAAGAGAGGGTGTCACGATGATGGGGGGGCCGCACTCAACGACTCCTGTTCTCGCCGGCACTACGACGAATCCACTCGCAGCTTCTCAGACTCGCCAAGTGGCCCATTTCCTGATTCCCCGACTGACCGATGAAGGAATCGCTCGCCGACAACCAGACTCCTCACCGACTCACTCACCAACTCACAGACTCTTCAACGACTCGGCTCCTCACAGATACACCGACTCACGATTCGCCGACAGACGGAGTCACCGACTCACCTACCAACAGACTTCCCACCGACTCGCAGACTCCTCACCGTCTCACAGGTACACCGACTCACGGGCTCCCAGTTTCGCCCACTCACCGACTCTCGACTCGCTGACTTGACGACTCGTTGACTGAGCGAGCGGCCAACTCACCGACTGACAGCCTCAGCCTCTCACACTCACCGAGTCGCCGACTCACCGACTCTCAGGCTCCCCGACTCGTCAAGTCACTCCCTGAATCCACAACTCTCAGACTCACCGGCTCACAGAAGCCCCCATTTCCCGATTCGCCGGATGGGAGCTGCTCAGCCTCTCCGGTGCACCGTGAGTACCCCCCCACACCCCGCCCTCCGCTCCCCTTTTCCTGCGACGCTGCGTTAAGGTAACTCTTGGAGGTTGAGAGTCCGCTCGCTAAGAGAGCGAAGAAGCTAGCTTTCAAGTTGGGCTAAGCAGTGTTGCCGATTACCAGCGCAGTAGCCGATGGTTTGGGGTTATGCTTTCTAAAGTAGGACGTGCATTGCTTCAGTGGGTGTTACTAATCCGAGAGCTCGCGTGAGGAAATAAACATTGTTTTTTATTACTTTACTCTCTCGGAAGTTACCGTCCTAAGCGAGAACCTTCACAGCATGCCAGTAATGCAAACGCTGAGGCTAAACTTCAGGTCTAACCTTTGCCCTAAATCTAAAGCATAACCCAAGAGCACAGCTAACAGAGGCAGCAGTTTGTGCAGCACTGTCTGGGCTCTACTTAGAACTCTTGAGGCCTCCCCCCTCTTGGAAGTTGTGGGCGCTTTGTCGGAAGCAGCTGAGGAAGCAGGGCTGATTGCTGCTAACAGGAAAGGGCAGCTGGGCAAGGACAACTAGAGGAGGCCTTAACTCCTCCTGCGAGAAGCTCTAGCTAGGTGTAGCTGCCGCTAACAATCGATCGCTCATCCAAGTGGCCCTTGATTAGGGTGGGTCAAGCACTGGCTGAGTCAGTGCTAGGGAGAGGCCGACCATAACAGCCAGGCCCAGGGCGCAGCTCCCAGAGGCAGCAGTTTGCACAGCAGGGCACAAGAAGGCACCTTCGTTTCCGATCCCAGCAGTGCCTGCTTACTCCGGTACGGTCATGACACTGTGCAGCGCACGTTCCCCAGTACTTGTTGGAGTCGCTGCATCCTCTGTGTCAGAGGCTTGGGCCCAGGCGGACCCTCTGACAGCAGATGCAACTCTAAAGGTGTCAGGCTGCAGGGAGTGTTTTGGGGGGAGGGGAGGGTCAGAAGGCTGTGTAGCATCCGGGAAGAGGAGAAGGAGCTAGACAGGGTATTCTCGGAGACTGCGCAGCTTCATGCGTCTCAAGCCGCCAGAGCAGCGGAGTTGCGGGAGGGCTCTGTGCCGTCTGAAACGGTACATCATAACACTGTAGAAGGCGCCTGGAAG
Organism: Apteryx mantelli; assembly: GCF_036417845.1. Classification (NCBI taxonomy): domain Eukaryota; kingdom Metazoa; phylum Chordata; class Aves; order Apterygiformes; family Apterygidae; genus Apteryx; species Apteryx mantelli. The sequence continues at coordinate 6,018 of NW_027118557.1, read as the reverse complement.
CTGGTCGCTTCTCGTAGGAGGAGGAGGAGGAGAAAGGCTGCTCCTGCTCCCGAGGACTTGCAAGTGAAGAACAGGTTTAGTGCCCTGCAGGATGAGGAGGAGCTGGACATGGCTGCAAGGGAAGTAACTGGGGCAACAGACCCTGTGCCTCGCGGGAACAGCCGGAAGAAGCGGCGGGTGACTGTTGTGGGTGACTCCCTGCTGCAGGGGACGGAGGCACCTATCTGCCGACCTGACCTCTTGTCTAGAGAGGTTTGTTGCCTGCCGGGGCTCGCGTACGAGATGTCATGGAAAGACTGCCAAGGCTTGGCCGCTCATCGGACTAGTACCCTCTGCCGCTCTGCCATGTGGGCACTAATGACACCAAGGGCAAACTGGAAACCATCGAACAGGATTTCCGAGCTCTGGGGATGGTGGTGAAGGGTCTGGGAGCCCAGGTCATCTTCTCCTCAATCCCGCCAGTGAGGGGGATGGAGGAGACGGACTTTCCAAGTCAACAGCTGGCTGCGCCGCTCGTGTTGGCAAGAGGGTTTTGGTTTCTACGAGCGTGGGCCCCTGTTTGGAGATCGACAACTGATGGGGAGAGCTGGGCTCCAGCTCACTAAGCGGGGCACGTGTGTCTATGCCAACAGGTTGGCCAGCCTGCTAAGGAGGACTGTAAACTAGGAAAGATGGGGCAAGGGGAGCGTTAGAGTGACCGGGTAGTTGGCAAAACACGGCTCGAGGCGGGGTGCCTGCAGCCAGGGAAGTGCGCATGGGCTGTGGCTACGGAGGAGCCTCTTGTATCCCTCCCGGGAAAGCCGCGTGCTCGATCAGCGCTCTGAAGTGCCTGTACACCAATGCATGCAGCATGGGCACTAAAGAGGAAGAACTAGAGAGCTGTGTGTGCTTGCAGGGCCATGATCATGAGCTCATGCAATTACAGAGACGTGGTGGGATCGTTCACATGACTGGAGTGCTGTCCTAGGTGGCTACCTGCTTTTTAGGAAGGACAGGCCAGGAAAGCGAGGTGGTGGAGTTGCTCTTTAGGTGAGAGAGCAACTGGAATGCATCGAGCTCTGCCTAGGGGTGGCTGAAGAGCGAGTCGAGAGCTTATGGGGAAGGATTAAAGGGCAGGCTAGCATGGGGGACGCTGTGGTGGGTGTTTACTACAGGCCACCTGATCGGGAAGAGGAAGTGGCGGAGGCCTTCTACAGGCGGCTGGACGTAGCCTCACGATCACGGGCGCCGGTTCTCATGGGGGGGGGGACTTCAACCAGCCTGATAGCTGCTGGAGACACAGCACAGCTAGGCACAAACACTCCAGGAAGTTGCTGCAGAGCATTGGTGATAACTTTTTGACACAGGTGGTGGAGGAGCCAACGAGGAGAGGTGTGCTGCTGCACCTCGTACTAACAAACAGAGAAGGACTGGCCGAAGATGCGAAGGTCGGGGGCAGCCTTGGGGGCAGTGACCACGAGATGGTGGAGTTCAGGATGCTGCGAGGAGGAGGCAGGCCTCTCCGGTGCACCGTGAGTACCCCCCCACACCCCGCCCTCCGCTCCCCTTTTCCTGCGACGCTGCGTTAAGGTAACTCTTGGAGGTTGAGAGTCCGCTCGCTAAGAGAGCGAAGAAGCTAGCTTTCAAGTTGGGCTAAGCAGTGTTGCCGATTACCAGCGCAGTAGCCGATGGTTTGGGGTTATGCTTTCTAAAGTAGGACGTGCATTGCTTCAGTGGGTGTTACTAATCCGAGAGCTCGCGTGAGGAAATAAACATTGTTTTTTATTACTTTACTCTCTCGGAAGTTACCGTCCTAAGCGAGAACCTTCACAGCATGCCAGTAATGCAAACGCTGAGGCTAAACTTCAGGTCTAACCTTTGCCCTAAATCTAAAGCATAACCCAAGAGCACAGCTAACAGAGGCAGCAGTTTGTGCAGCACTGTCTGGGCTCTACTTAGAACTCTTGAGGCCTCCCCCCTCTTGGAAGTTGTGGGCGCTTTGTCGGAAGCAGCTGAGGAAGCAGGGCTGATTGCTGCTAACAGGAAAGGGCAGCTGGGCAAGGACAACTAGAGGAGGCCTTAACTCCTCCTGCGAGAAGCTCTAGCTAGGTGTAGCTGCCGCTAACAATCGATCGCTCATCCAAGTGGCCCTTGATTAGGGTGGGTCAAGCACTGGCTGAGTCAGTGCTAGGGAGAGGCCGACCATAACAGCCAGGCCCAGGGCGCAGCTCCCAGAGGCAGCAGTTTGCACAGCAGGGCACAAGAAGGCACCTTCGTTTCCGATCCCAGCAGTGCCTGCTTACTCCGGTACGGTCATGACACTGTGCAGCGCACGTTCCCCAGTACTTGTTGGAGTCGCTGCATCCTCTGTGTCAGAGGCTTGGGCCCAGGCGGACCCTCTGACAGCAGATGCAACTCTAAAGGTGTCAGGCTGCAGGGAGTGTTTTGGGGGGAGGGGAGGGTCAGAAGGCTGTGTAGCATCCGGGAAGAGGAGAAGGAGCTAGACAGGGTATTCTCGGAGACTGCGCAGCTTCATGCGTCTCAAGCCGCCAGAGCAGCGGAGTTGCGGGAGGGCTCTGTGCCGTCTGAAACGGTACATCATAACACTGTAGAAGGCGCCTGGAAGCTGGTCGCTTCTCGTAGGAGGAGGAGGAGGAGAAAGGCTGCTCCTGCTCCCGAGGACTTGCAAGTGAAGAACAGGTTTAGTGCCCTGCAGGATGAGGAGGAGCTGGACATGGCTGCAAGGGAAGTAACTGGGGCAACAGACCCTGTGCCTCGCGGGAACAGCCGGAAGAAGCGGCGGGTGACTGTTGTGGGTGACTCCCTGCTGCAGGGGATGGAGGCACCTATCTGCCGACCTGACCTCTTGTCTAGAGAGGTTTGTTGCCTGCCGGGGCTCGCGTACGAGATGTCATGGAAAGACTGCCAAGGCTTGGCCGCTCATCGGACTAGTACCCTCTGCCGCTCTGCCATGTGGGCACTAATGACACCAAGGGCAAACTGGAAACCATCGAACAGGATTTCCGAGCTCTGGGGATGGTGGTGAAGGGTCTGGGAGCCCAGGTCATCTTCTCCTCAATCCCGCCAGTGAGGGGGATGGAGGAGACGGACTTTCCAAGTCAACAGCTGGCTGCGCCGCTCGTGTTGGCAAGAGGGTTTTGGTTTCTACGAGCGTGGGCCCCTGTTTGGAGATCGACAACTGATGGGGAGAGCTGGGCTCCAGCTCACTAAGCGGGGCACGTGTGTCTATGCCAACAGGTTGGCCAGCCTGCTAAGGAGGACTGTAAACTAGGAAAGATGGGGCAAGGGGAGCGTTAGAGTGACCGGGTAGTTGGCAAAACACGGCTCGAGGCGGGGTGCCTGCAGCCAGGGAAGTGCGCATGGGCTGTGGCTACGGAGGAGCCTCTTGTATCCCTCCCGGGAAAGCCGCGTGCTCGATCAGCGCTCTGAAGTGCCTGTACACCAATGCATGCAGCATGGGCACTAAAGAGGAAGAACTAGAGAGCTGTGTGTGCTTGCAGGGCCATGATCATGAGCTCATGCAATTACAGAGACGTGGTGGGATCGTTCACATGACTGGAGTGCTGTCCTAGGTGGCTACCTGCTTTTTAGGAAGGACAGGCCAGGAAAGCGAGGTGGTGGAGTTGCTCTTTAGGTGAGAGAGCAACTGGAATGCATCGAGCTCTGCCTAGGGGTGGCTGAAGAGCGAGTCGAGAGCTTATGGGGAAGGATTAAAGGGCAGGCTAGCATGGGGGACGCTGTGGTGGGTGTTTACTACAGGCCACCTGATCGGGAAGAGGAAGTGGCGGAGGCCTTCTACAGGCGGCTGGACGTAGCCTCACGATCACGGGCGCCGGTTCTCATGGGGGGGGGGACTTCAACCAGCCTGATAGCTGCTGGAGACACAGCACAGCTAGGCACAAACACTCCAGGAAGTTGCTGCAGAGCATTGGTGATAACTTTTTGACACAGGTGGTGGAGGAGCCAACGAGGAGAGGTGTGCTGCTGCACCTCGTACTAACAAACAGAGAAGGACTGGCCGAAGATGCGAAGGTCGGGGGCAGCCTTGGGGGCAGTGACCACGAGATGGTGGAGTTCAGGATGCTGCGAGGAGGAGGCAGGGCAATAAGCAGGATCGCAACCCTGGACTTCAGCAGAGCAAACTTTGGCCTCTTCAGGGACCTACTTGGAGGAATCCCATGGGTTAGGGCCCTAGAAGGAGCGGGGGGTGCCCAAGAGAGCTGGTTGCTAGTCAAGCGTCACTTCCTGCCAGCTCAAGATCGGAGCATCCCTATGAGTAAGGAGGCGGGAGGCCTGCATTGGCTGAGCAAGGAGCTCCTGGCAAAACTCAGCCAGAAGAAGGAAGTAGAGAGAATGTGGAAAGGGCGACAGGCCACTTGGGAGGACTATAGGCACGTTGTCAGCGTCTGCAGGGATGCGACGAGGAAGGCCAGGGCCCATTTGGAATTAAATCTGGCAAGGGATGTCAAGGACAAGAAGAAGGGCTTCTTCGCATACATCAGGAGCAAAAGGAAGACTAGGGAAAATGCGGGCCCGCTGCTGAATGGGGTGGCTGCCCTGGTGAGAGAAGGCAGAGTTACTGAATGCCGCCTTTGCGTCAGTCTTTCCTGCTCAGGCCAGCCCTCAGGACTCTCAGACGCTGGAGGCAAGAGCGAAAGTCTGGAGAAAGGAAGACTTCCCCTTGGTTGAGGAGGATGGCGTTAGCGATCATTTAGTGAAACCTGACACCCACAAATCCATGGGCCCCGCTGGGATGCACCCACGAGTGCTGAGGGAGCTGGCGGATGTTATTGCTAGGCCACTCTCCATCATCTCTGCAAGGTCCTGGAGAACAGGAGAGGTGCCTGAGGACCGGAAGAAAGCCAGCGTCACCCCACTCTTCAAAAAGGGCAAGAAGGAGCACCCAGGGAACTACAGGCCAGTCAGGCTCACCTCCATCCCTCGAAAGGTGATGGAGCAGCTCGTCCTGGGGGCCGTCTCTAAGGCTGTGGCGGACAAGGCGGCGAGCAGGAGTGGTCAGCGTGCCTTCCCCGAGGGGAAATGATGCTTAACCGATCTGATAGCCTTCTATGCTGGAATGACTGCCTGGGTAGATGAGGCGAGAGCAGTGGATGTTGTCGACCTTGACTTCAGGAAGGCTTTCCACACTGTCTCCTGTAACATCCTCATAGGTAAGCTCAGGAAGTGTGGGTTAGATGAGTGGCCGGCGAGGTGGCTTGAGAACTGGCTGGCTGGCAGAGCTCAGAGGGTTGCGCTCCACTGATGTGGAGAGTCTAGGTGGAGGCCTGTAGCTAGCGTCGCCGCGCCAGGGGTCAGTCCTGGGTCCAGTCTTGCTCAACTTCTTCATCAGCGACCTGGCTGAAGGGACAGAGTGCCTCCTCGGCAAGTTTGCTGATGATACAAACTGGGGAGCAGTGGCTGATGCAGCAGAGGGCCGTGCTGCCGGTCAGAGGGGGCTGGCGAGATGAGCAGGCAGGAACCTCCTGAAGTTCAGCAAAGGCAATTGCAGGGTCCTGCAGCGAGGGAGGAATAAGGCCCTGCAGCAGGACAGGCTGGGGGCTGAGCTGCTGGAAAGCAGCTCTGCAGAGAAGGACCTGGGAGTGCTGCTGGACACCAAGTTAAGCACGAGGCAGCAATGTGCCCTTGTGGCCAAGAAGGCCAAAGGTATCCTGGGGGCGGTGGGGGGTGTGTGTGGGGGGGTGCATCAGGAAGAGTGTTGTCAGCAGGTGGACGGAGGTGAGCCTCCGCCCCCCCGGCTCAGCCCTGCTGAGGCCACATGTGGAGCAGTGTGTCCAGTTCTGGGCTCCCCAGTACAAGAGGGATGTGGCACTACTGGAGCAAGGCCAGCGAAGGGCTACAGAGATGATGAGGGCACTGGAGCAGCTCTCTCTTATGAGGAAAGGCTGAGAGAGCTGCGCCTGTTCTGCCTGGCGAAGAGACCATTGATCTAACAACATATAAAACTATCGGAAGAGAGGGTGTCACGATGATGGGGGGGGGGCCGCACTCAACGACTCC